>NW_026863648.1:0-35524 GCF_026571515.1 Ruditapes philippinarum
AAAGGTACAATTTTTATCATTCATAGATATATAGTTATCATTACAGAAAGAAGTGAAATAAATGAACAAAAAGTGTGTACACATGTGATCTATTGACAAGGCAGAAATTTTTCTTTGTGAATATTCGTTCCTTATTAAAATGTTTATAGGTGTTGAAACGGTAAGATTCGTTTTAATAATTAATAAAGGTTAGTCACACATGACATAATATACAGAACATATTTTAAGTAGGAAGTTTTAAGCTTATAATCCATTTTTGGGATCTACCATTACTGAACAGTAAGTATAAAGTTTCATGCTCAATATATCAAGAACTTGCTTCTGACAAGGTTTGAAGGCACGCAGCTGGCGATCCTTAGAATATTGACCGACGCATTAACCACTCGGCCTTGCCGCCACATACATGATATTTTTGCATTTATTTGTCAAACTGAGGGTTTATATTTTTGTAAAAACTATACGTGTCATTTCGATAATGTATAATACATAGCATAGTATGTTCGATAATTGATAGCAAGCTAAAGGCTTACAAGTAAATGTAGTTAAATATGTAGTGCTAAAATGTAATAAATCAGTTTGTAACAAAATATAACAAGTATAACAAAGAAATGAACAATTACTTACACACTTTTTTCTATTGATGTATGCGTTCTAACTGGCATTTAACAACATTTGTACATGTTGCAGCAGTTATTCTATGTAAACAAACTTTAAGAAAGTGGAGATGGTATGATAGAAGATGCCACATTTTTTACGCTACGAATAGAAATAATTGAAATTCGTCAGAAACTTTTTCTGCCTCCCTTTTTTAAGTTAAATCTATTTAGATTGAGCAAATTATTGCTTTTTCCACACCCAATGAAAGAATTGTCGCTACAAATGTAAAGATATGTCATCTATAATATAAACCACCTGTGTTTTCTTAGTGTTTCTTTCCCTATAATTCAAAGCGACATTAATGAATTTGTAAGCTAAACTAGTGCTCATTTCTAAGTGTGTCTTACAAATTTATGCCTGATTGAGTCGAACGAACACGTTTTTGTTCTTTTCGCTAAGCTTTTACTACTTGGAATAAATACTTTTTGAACAGAAATTTATAGTATTTCTTCAAGTAGGATTTGAATTGCCTGTTCTCTTAGCATCAAGCGTAGTTCATCAGTTTCGTACTAAAATATGAGAAAGAAGGTCAACAAAGAAAGGCGGCATTCAATAAATCCACAGTTTCCAACAAAACCCATTAACATGGAACAACCGACACGAAAAGCAGCAGGACAGGGCATCGAACAAATACAGGAAGGGGCATTAAAACCAGGCAGAAATTTCATGAATGCTGTCATGTCTGTGGTCCGACAGCGAAAGCTGCTTTTCGTGCCTTAGCGAGCGAATGGATCCTCATTTAACATAGAATACATACTTACATGGGGCCAGAACATTATGTCTCTGTCTGGTCCTATTTAAATCGTAAAAATATCTACAGTCTATAGTTCGTTTAGGTATTTAATTGCTAAAAGTGATAAATATAAAAGTAAATATGAAACCAGATATGTTCAAGACCCAATAAAATCAAAGCTAACAGTAGCTTTTTTTATTTGACAATTCAATAAATAGAACATTTGGGCTATGGTTTTAAATAACTCGCTCTTTCTATTAAGAGTAAACTATTATTTTGAATAAAGCACCCTTTTTGAAAATTCAAAATGGGTGAGGTAGAGTAACACTTTATTCATGTTTATACCATTTTAAGTTGAAACTGCCTTTTGAAGCATGTATTATTCCCTTTTTAACAACAATAAATAAATATATTTATCAAGATTATATTACAGATTACTGTATGTTTCATTATTTCTGAAAAACAGTATCACTCTTTATTGTTTTATGTTATTTGCATACAGCTGTCCTTCAAAGAAAATGTTGTGAAGTATGTCTTAAGTTCATTCAAGTGCTCATTAGGGGGTCATACATTATACTCCATATAATATACATCGATGTGGCAAAGGTTAAAGTGTTAAGTGTGCTCCCATAGAGGCTTGTATAAACAAACAGGTGTTTCTTATGATGTTTCAACATGTAATTTGTGCTAAACATCTCTACGTTATGATGCATAATTTCCGTTCCTTTAGTACCAAAACAGGTTTACAAGAATTTTATTCTTACATGCAGCTATTTACTCTGTTTAATAACAAATTTGATGATCAACTTTATTATATAATTACATGTATATATAAATAAAAGATAAAACATCTTAGGCTGGTCATCTATTATTGCAAATATTGCGATACTAAATACAGATGATTAGATCAAATATACATGATAGCTATCAATCGGCATTTTCTATATATGTGTTAAACTTAGGCGGGTCTCCTATAGCACGTACTCGTAGATTGAATCTTGTCTGTTAATAACAATAGTATCATGGCAATTTCAAAAAAAGAAATATTTTGACCTTAAAGGTCAAAGTCATTTCAAGGTCAATGTCGTGAATTATTCAAGTATTGATGATAACCATAAACGTTTTTTTTTTTAATTCAGGCTGTAGTTGCTGAGCAATTGCGCGGACGGAAAGGAACGTTAATCGTACATACTGCAAAAATAATCAGGGTCCATAACTATGTGTTGAATGGTCCGACCAGGATATGCGCATCTCCTTTTTGATATTGATAGTTCCTATGGAGTAAGGTTAAAATCCGGACAGCAGGAACAACGAAAAGGCTAGAAAACGAAATATACTCTGTATACATAGTATTCATACTAAGAACCAATCAGAGTCAATAAGTGTACCTTTTGGTATTGAATGTTCCCACAAAGTTTCATTAAAATTCGGTCTGTAGTTGCTGAGAAAAAACACGAAAACGAAATTCGGACATACAGAGCAGTAACGAAATTCGATCGTACAGATGGACAGAAATATGGTCGTACGGACGCATCAAATAATATCCCTATCCCGATTTCTCCGTTGAGGGAAAATAATTAGAAGGAAAGAAATAAAATCAACAGTTAGACCATAAAATCGTCTTTAATATAACAAGGGATGCATGCTAATTTCTAAAAATGATAAAGGCACATATCATTACCAGCAAAAATGTTATCATAACCATCTAACCATTGATAATTACAAAGAAGCAACTTATGTGTGAACTATGCAGATGTATACATGTGATATATCTATCGTTAGCCTGCAATCTGACAGTTCATATCTACAAAAGTGTGAAGAAAGAATGAGCGTGCGTGCGCAGGTTTTTACTGGATTTATCATGAAAAACATGCCAAAAATATTTTTAAAAGTATATATCATTATTATAGTCCTTATGTGTTCAAGCTTTCAAAGTATGTAGTAAACATGTACATTGATTAACAATTTCTTTATTAAAAACGAAGTTTTTTAGAACAAAGTGTCAGTATTTAGTAATTGGAGCAATTAAATCCAGTCAGAACATATAAGTATAGATTATTAAAGGAATTAAACATATGTAATAAGCGTGTTATGGAAACAAATTAATGGTTAAAAACTGTGAGGAAGCCTTAAAATATATTTTTTGTCGTCTTGCGATGCATGCAAGTTTCGTTAGGGCAGGTAGATACAATATATTTTATCTAAAATACCTTTTTATTGAAAATAGAAACAATCTAGTTTTGAATTGCATTGAATATAAAAAGAAACGGTGATTGTTTAGCATCTGTTAAATGATTAGAAACAAAGCTTCAATAAATAAATACAAAACATTTTGTATATTTACAATTCAAGTACAAAATATATAATGTATAAATATGTCAATTAAAAATAGAAAAGATTTCCCTAAAGTTTTTTTTTGAAAAAAAATTTTTTGTTTCGAAAAGGTAATATATGTTTGGGGGTGGGTGGGGAGGGGGGGGTTTAAAACACAATATTTAAATTTTTTAACCCCTTAAAGGTTGAAAAAAATTTTTCTTGCTTGAGTTTTCCGGCTGTAAACCCTTTTTCCTTTTTACTTTTGGGTTTTCCCTATTTCTTAATAAGATTTTTTTAAAATTTTACGAAGTACTTTTCAGGGTAAAATTTAAAAGATTGAAAGAATGAAATTTTTTAATAAACGGGGAATTTTTGTTATTTCCCTTTTTGATTTCCTTTTCTTACATTCGTTAGATAATAAAACCCCAAGATGTCTGAATTTTAAAACTAAAACGGGTTTTTTAAAAAGTAGATATGTCTTTTATAGCATTTGGGGTTGGGATTGAAAGGCAAAAAGAAAAATCAATAAGTAATTAGGACAAAATTGATCAAATTTCCCCCAATAAAACCATAAATCTTTTTATTATAAAGAGGGGTGGGGTGTCATGCATAAAAAATGGAAATTAACAAAACGTTAGCAGCGAAAATAAAAATGATTGTTCCGTGCTATTCATGGTCATTCCCCGGGGGGACGTTAATGTTGAAAAAATTTAAAAAGTAATAACGGTTTTTATAGGGCCCAGGCCCTTTTAAGGTCAGGGAAATGTTTTTGTAAAGGGCCCCAGCAAAAGGCTAAAAAAAAGGGGCGGGAAAACCGTATGAATCATTTTACATGGGGGTGTTTGGGATGAGAATGAGGTTTTTTTTAAGTGAAAAAAATTTTTTAAAAAAGTAAACCCTATATTTTTTTAAAAGAAAATAAAATATTTAAAATGAGCTTATAAAAATTTTGGGAATTGGTTTTTTTGAAAATTTTTTAAAAAGTGTATGTCAGTCCTGTGATCAGCAGAAAATTTCAATGAAATGGGGGGTAATCCTCTTGAAGTCATTTTGCAAAAAATTTGGTTGGCTACCACTATTATAACAGGACAATTTTTATGTTTGTCTGGCATTTCATTCTGCTAGAAAAATCACCTCTTTAGCATGAAAACTCAATTTTAAGGTAAGATTAGGGACATTTTTATAATGTAAGTATATGGAAATATCAATGTGAGTTGTCTGACCTAAAGAGAGGGTCATTTGAACTGTCATAATTCTTTGTAGTACTTTGTCTTCATTGATTTACACCATGAAAAGCTGATATTTTGGAAGAATGGATGTATACAGCCTTTCAAGGTATGAAATTTCATTATTTCAATGCAACTGTTGGTGTTTACAGCAGATAATGTGTCAAGGGGTCAATCTAACAAGCATTGGGTATACATATGAACAATTTGTTTGTTTTTATTTAAATAAATTTTAATAAGGGTTTTAAATATTTTTTTTTAAACACTGAATTTGAGTGAAAATCAATTGGTGATATGTTGATAAATTAAAAAATTTATGCCCTTGGGTCTTTAAAAAATATTTTTTTCAATTTAAAAAAAATGTTTTACATTGGTATCACATGCCGGGTTTGAAGACTTAAATTTATAACTTGACAGGATAAATTAAAGCCTTGGCCCCTTTTTGGGATGGGTTTTTGCGGGTTTTAAACTACAAATCCCATTTTGTGGGTTAAAAACAAAATTATTTATATTTTAAAATAGTCAGGGTGCTTTTTTCGGTTTTTTTTTGATTTTGGGTTTAGGGGGGAAAAGTTTTTCCCCCGTGGCACAAATTTTTTTTCCCAATTTTGCTGATATATTTACATAGAATGTCACAAATAAATTGCTTCTATGTCTGTTTCCCATATAAGAATGTTATGGTGTTTCATTTACAGGCATAGATAGCATAAAAGCTTCAAATAAATAGCATTTTAAGGCTTCTGTCTTAACATTGACTTGGTTTCAGGGCATGAATATCAACACATACTTAGAAATTGAAATGCATTGAAAAATGTAGCATAATTCAGTTAGGTTGCCCTCTGAATAGCCTCTTATTATATGGTTTAGATGCAAAAATAGTGTGAAGAATTTATTGTTTTTCTATTTTGGTAATACATATTTACACATTCACAATGTATAATGCCATATCATTTTAGACTTTAATGTCTGTTTAAGGCATATTTGAATGAGCATCATCATAATGGCCAAGGGTAGAATTATTTTGTGGAAAAAGTTTTTATTGATAAGTTAAAGTTGATCTACTTTTTCAACAATTATATTAGGCACAATTATAACACTGCTTTAGTGTCTCTGATGTGTCTATAAACAGAAAAAGCACTTATTCAGGTAGATAAATGTACACAAAGGGGGTTATTATGTACATATTCAGTGAATTACCTCCCTTTATTTATTTAGAAACTTAAATAAGTGCATAAATTAGAGTTTCTGGCTACCTAAATTGAAGAAAATACACAAATACTTTCCATTCCAAGTACATTATGGCTGAAGAGGTGAATTTACATGGTAAACACATGAAAGAAGGTTTTCATTGTCAAATTTGGCTCAAAATGAATGCAAAAATGGTCAAAAAATGGGTGTAGAAAGTCAAATTTTAGGCTATTACTGTGGCTGTTAAGTCCAGAGGAACTTGGGTTTTTTCCATGTATTGCATTTTTTTATATCCAAATGAAAGAGAGTTACAAATATATATAAATGAATTTTTGGCATTTTATTGACGATTTAGGCTTGTATTTTAAGACTATATTAGCAAATTTTTGGAGTAGAAAAGTATAGCAGGGGCAGTTTTTAAGATACCTAGTTTACATCCAAAATGTTGCTATGTGTGTACAAATAATGTGTAATCCATAATCGGGTCACTATACATGTAGTTTATTAAGTATGTTTGCTAAAGCTAAATCTTCATTCAGGAAGTCTGTTGGTAATAAAAATGTTGAAATTTGGGTGAAAAATCAACTTTATATTGTTTATGGGTGGGGTGATAAAATTGCTCCCTGCTACATCCTTTTGCCTACAAAATTAGTACTTTGAAGTACTTCTGTAATGAGAAACAGTGTAGCTTTGCTATCTGAGTGATTTTATAGAAGTTGTTACAAAATTGGCTTCAGAATATTGAATTATGTATGAAAATTCACATGCTAACATTCATTTTCAGAATATCCGGAATGCGGCACAATGGCGGCTTTTTTAGAAAATGGGATATTCAAAGTTTGAAATGACTTAAGAGTGATGAAAATGTATCCATATAATTGGTAAATTGTATTTGCAACTTCATTTATTATTAGATATTAGAATATTAAAACATATAATATTCCCTTTAGGTCAGGGTATCGTATTGTAACAAATGGCCAGCGATTGGCTGAAAAAAAGTGCAGGGAAAACCGTAATGAATCACTTTTATACATGAGGTGATTGGATGAGAATGAGGGTATTTTTAAGTGTAAAAACATAAATTAAAAAGTAACACTTATACTGTTTTCTGAAGAAAATGAAAATATTTCATGAGTCTCTATGATAATTTAGACTTGGATATTTGCATTTATTAAAAGTGTATGTCAGTCCTGTGATCAGGCAGAAAATTTCAATGAAATGGGGGGTAATCCTCTTTGAAGTCATTTTGGCAAAAAATTTGGTTGGCTACCACTATATAACAGGACAATTTTTATGTGTCTGGCATTTCATTCTGCTAGAAAAATCACCTCTTTAGCATGAAAACTCAATTTTAAGGTAAAGATTAGGGACCATTTTTTATAATGTAAGTATATGGAAATATCAATGTGAGTGTCTGACCATTAGGACTGACAGAAACAATCTACAGCGTGTGACTGCTAACCGTGGGCCCTTTTTGATTGGACTTCTAAATTTTATTGAGTTCATGTAATAAAAAACTAAAATGAATAGGTTACAATTGAAAAATAAGAATGTAGGAAAAGAAATTAAAAATTTTTAGGTAGTTATATAGTAAACATTTGCCATAAACAAAAAATTTTTATTTGAAGTGATCTCAATATTTTATAAGTCGGAATAAAACTATTATAAATTAATATAAATCTTTTCATTTTTAACCCACAGTAATTAATTAGGTTAATCATTTTTTTTATAAACAATATAAATAAAATTAAGTAATCAATAAATAATTGCGCGTGTGGTTCTTAACAAATATATTTGTAATTACTCTTAAATTACCTTACAGATTTTCAACATGTGCTGCCAGCCTTTTCCTTAAAACAGAATTGATAATTTTCTGTTCTTAATGATTTCAACATTCATTTCATTATGTTAATTATGTTTAGTATCAAAAACAGGTTTTGAGGAATTCACTTAGAACATTAACTGTAACAAAATATATTTCGGGTTAAAAACTAATGCGTGTTTTGAAAACTGGTTATCTTTTTTTTGTGCATAGAACATACTTCTCTCGGGAGATAGTTTATGTATTCATTGCATTTTAGCCCCATTTTAAAACCATTTTACGTGGACAAATTTACCTTGGCAAGGAAATTGTATGGTCCAATGTGATAACAGACCTGCCTTCTGCGTCTTTACTAATATTTCCTTACATAACTTACATATCACAATTGCAAAGCAGCAAAATTTGATTTATGATTTTGATTTGCTTGGAAAAGTCCATTTAAAGTTTCTTTAGAAAAATATTTTAAAATTGAAAGGATTTCAATATACAGGTATTAAATAGAATAATCGAGCTACCGACAATATAGACCCGGTCACATTTTATGGATATGCAGGCTAGCCTAGCCAGCAGGGTTCAAGGAGGTTAAAGGTAAATGAACTAGAAAATACCAATGTCAAGCAGACAATTATTTATGAATTTTGTTTTACTTTCGGCTTTGAGTATATATGTTTTATTCAGTTTAAACACTGATTATTTATTTTGGCATTTAGCAAAACTGATTTATACAGTACAACCTCACCTGTCAGCTGTTACATTTTTAGTGAGGTAAACGTCAAACTGAATACATCTATGATAACGCACACAATTTAATTTAAATTCGTCAAAAAAGGTAAAGAAATAAAGAAATGCAAGAAACCATGCCAAGAAAAAGAATATCAAGTGTCCCCAGTTATAGCAAGAAATGACAAATCGTTATTATTGTATTTTAGTGCTATTCGAACCCAAGATAGACAAAGTCCATTAGAATATGACGCGTATTGGTTGTTAACCCTGTAAATGTGCTTACTTCGATTTAAAATGTCAATTATCGCAAGCTTGATAATTTTTTGATTGACCTCTTCCGAAATGATATCGGCGAATAAATTAAATTCATAACAGCCCCGTTTGGCCCTTTTTTTTTTAATATTTGAGCCGCTGTCATGACAAAAAACCAAATAGGTGGGTTTTGCGCCAGTCTGATCAGGATCCATGGCTGTTTCACTTACAAACCCTATTTACAAGTAGAGAAACTGATAGGAACAGCATGGATCCTGATCAACTGCCGCGGATGCGCAGGCTGGTCTGGATCCATGCCGGTCGCAAACCATTATGTTGGTTTTTGTCGGGCGGCGGCTCATTTTTAAAGTTCTTCGTGAAGAGCATGGCGTATTCTGGGGTTATTACTTAAAGTCTTCACGATGTGTTTGGATTCATTTTATGTATGAATGCTACTCAGGTGTGGATCCAAAAGGGAAGGAGGTTTGGTGTGAAGGGGTCATGATGTTGAAAAGTGGCTAGTTAATTCAACTCCCATCTGAGAATTTGATAACAAACTACGTTTTTCGTTAAAGAAAATTTTATTAAAATAAAAAGATAGTGAAAGTCATGGAAAAATTGAATGTGAACTCCTTTTGAAAACGAGTAAAATGAAGAAAAAAAAACTCTGGAAAATTGAGCGATTTGCACTTGTCCATGGAAGAAAGTGTGGAACATGCTTGTTCTAACTTTTTCTTTGTTTAGCAAAAATCATGTTATGAACATCAAAAATTCACGGTGTTCCACTGAAAATGGCGTAAATAATGATTTTATGTATGTATGGGTTACTCACTGTTTGTCGTTAAAAATAATGGAATTTCAAAAAGTTATGGGGAAAATAAATACTGGACGACTTTTATTGCCCGAACGCAAAATCACAAAAGTTCACGTTGTATAGGCACGTGTAAACTTATCATCCCCGGTACATTGAAAGATTGGTATTCTTAGATAATTAATACTTCTCATTCTCCGTCCCCAATATATGTATTAAGCGCTTAGTACGTATTTATATAAACATGTACGCAGTATTTATACGGAAAATTCCCGATGATAGGCGAATCGTGGAAAAAAATTCCGTTGATATCGATAACAGAGTTCTCGCCCCTTAACAGTTCAAAATCGCCTAGACATAGTTTTAATTGTTTATCATAATGTAAGATGATCAAACAGAATCCACAAAGCCTCAGACACCGAGCTTTTATTAAGCATAAAACAACTGCATAATGGATATAAGCGAACACGCCATGCGAGGCTATATATCAAATACGTCACATTTTTTAACAAAATCCATCAGGGAACAAAAAATAGTCAATTTTAAATGACTTATACATAAAAGTAATACAAAAAAAACTAAACCGTTAATGGTTTGTATAGAGCATGAAGAAATGTAGCTTATGCCATAAAGGTAAATGACGTTAACATTTTAGTATTCAGGAATGGCTTGTTCCCAGATTAATAGTTATCACTCAGTGAAAGAAATTGGTGACTACGAAATAATGAAAAATGGAATCCAGCATAATGCAAAGTTTAAATATCATAAAAGCAGAATGGAATCAAGCATAATGCAAGTTTAAATGTCATGTAGCAAGATAGAATTAAGCATAATGCAAGTTCCAAATGTCATGCAAGCAAGATGGAATCAAGCAAAATGCAAGTTCCAATGTCATCAAGCAAGATGGAAACTAAGCATAAATGCAAGTTCCAATGTCATCAAGCAAGTAGAATAAAATGCATTAATTTCTGTTCCATACATGTTCTTTTCACGGGAAGGCTTTGTCCGCCCAGTCATTTTTATGGGAGAGCTTTTGTCCACTCTGTCATTTTCATGGGATGGCTTTTGTCCGCTTGGTCAGGTTTTGACGGAGGGCTTTTGTCATGCATCGTACATCTTAAACCTGTTTCCTGCAATCAACACAGTAAGTTTACAATAATAAGTATTTTACTATGCTTTGTTCCAGCTGATTGATTATTATATTAAATTTTTGTATAAGTAAGAAATTTAGATAATTTACAAATGATGTTTTGCTTTTCTAATCTAGAAATTGTAAAATTGTTACAAATTTAACAAAAAATGTCTGTATTGAATTCAAAGCGGCAAAATTCATGTTCATCTTATATTATTTATAATAGAATTCCTTCCATATATTGCATTAATTTCTAAGTGTTTTTTCTAAGAAATGAGTTCCCTCCATATAATATATTTCCAAAGTCGGTATTATATATTTTTACAGGCATTCTGATGTTTCGATTAATGCCCCAATCGTGTGGTCCAATCATTCCCAAAAACACTCCCGCTTTGTTTCTCGCTATTAAATGAAAGTATCTGGCATTAAAGTAAATTGATTTTTCACCCCCCAGGTGTTAAACCCTGGTCCCTAAATAACCCCCCATTCTCCCCCTGAATGCCCGTTTCATTAGTGTAAGTCCCCGAAAAAAAGGGAAAATTTTATATTACCCCCTTCCCCCTTAAGTAATGTTGTTTAACCCTTTTGTTTTTTGTGTACCCCCTACCCCGTGTTTAAAATGTTGATTGTTTCTTTTCCCCCAAATTATTGTAATCCCCCCCCTTAATATACTTTTTAAATTGATTTCGACCCCATGTGATAAAGTTTTTGCTAAAAAAAAGAAAAGGAAAAAACACGTGTTTTGTGTTCCAATGTAAAAAAACCCTTTTTCTAGGGAAGTATTAAAAGTATTTATCCCCTTTAATTTTTAAATTTTATATGATTGCAGAGGCAGTTGTTTAAATTTAAACCCCTAATATAATTTTTGGGGTATTGTGGTTATGGGTCAGCCTCCCAATTTAATTTCCCGGTTGTTAAAAAGAAACCCCGATTTTTTGGAAAAATTTTGAGAAAATGATAACAATTTCGGTAACCCCGAGCGTAATTGAACTTTATTCGTAGTCCCTTTGGTTTTTTAAAAATCCCTTTAGCAATATTGAATAAAACCCTACGGTTGGGTTTATGTCTTCATATGCTTAAAAAATTTTATTCGAGTTGAAATTTCGATGGGGTTTTCCTCTTTTCAAAAATGTTTTACAAAATTTCTGATAAAAATTAAAGATTAGAAATTTTAACCCAAATGAAAGATGTTTTCAGTTAAAAAAAAATACCAAAATAAAAGTTATTGTCTTATTTTTTCCCTTTTTTTCTTTAAAGACTGAAAACAAAAAAATTTCCAAACAGAAAAAACTTTTTTAAAAATTTTTTTCAACGAAAAAAATAAAATGAAAATAAAAAACATTGGAAAATTTTAAAGGGTTAAAAAAATAAATCAAGAACGTAAAAAATGTAAAAATTGGGGTAAAAAAAAGGGGGAATATTTCCAAAAAAGTTTTTCAAAAAAATTAATAAAAATGAAAAATATTTTTGAAAAAAAGTTTAAAGAGAAATTTAAGTGAATTATTTGATAAATAATTTAAATATTTTGTTGAAAACACTTTATCATCCCGTTTTATAAGAAAAATAAAGGGAAAAAAGAAAAATTAAAAAAAGCGTAAAGAAAAATAAATTAATTTAAATAAATAGTAAACAAGGAAAGGAAAAAGGAAAAACGGTAATAAATTTTACAAAAAAAGTAAGTAGTTTAAAAAATTTTTTTTTAAACCCCCCGAAAAAATTTCCCCCCCCATAGAAAACAGTTTCTGAAAAGTTTTAATTTAATTTTAAAATTTTCAAAATAGTCCCCCTGTGATAATTTTAAAAATTTAATTTTTATACTAAATGAAAAAAAGAAAAAGGTTTTAAATTAAAATTTTTTATGTGAAAATTGTCTAAAAAAAAAACAAATTAAAAGCGTTGTGAAAAAATTAATTTCTGGAAACTGTTTGTTGCCCTTTGGGATTTTTCATGGTTTTGGAAATTTTGAAAAATTGTCCCAAATTTTTTGTTAAACCCTTTAAAAAAAAGGAAAAAAGTAAAAAAAACCAAATTTAAACAACCAAAAAACAAAAATTAGAAAAAGGGAAAAAGGGATAAAAATTTAAAAAAAAAAAAATTTTAAAAATCCCTTTTAAAGGGAAAAAAAAAAAATGGAATGTAATTTAATCTGGGGCTTTAATTTATTCTTCAGAAATTTTTTATAGGTTTAAAAAAATTTGATTTATGAATATGAATTTTTGGGTTTAAATGAAAAATGGGAAATTTTATAATGATAAAATTTTTTTTTAAAAATTTGTTTTTTTCTGAATATGTTTTTTTCTAAAACAAAAAATAAAATTTTTAAATTTGGTGTTAAAAAAATTTTGAAAAAATTTAAAATTAAAAAAAAAAAAAGATTGCTTAAGAAAAATTTAATTGTTGGCCAAAAAAAATAAAAAATAAAAAATAAAAAAAATTTATAAAAAGAAAAAATTTAAAATAGTTTTTGCTTTGAAAATTTTAAAGTAAGCCTTTTGCAAAAAAATTTAAAAAAAACGTTTACCAAAAATAATTAATATGAAAATTTATCGTGTAAGGTATTTCTAAAGACGTTTCTTGCAGTTTTCATTCAGACATACAGGCAATTTTTATTTATCTATTTTTCTATATTTATCCATATAGATTAAGTATAATTAATCAGCTTGATAAATAAAGTAATTAAATAGCATGTTTAACAAATTTTTGAATAAATATATACTTTACAAAATATTGGCATAATAGAGTTGATCCGAATATTTTCTAGTGAACACGAGGCCAGAGGTTTGTTTTTACAATTTGAATCAATTTTTCATCATTTTTACAGTAATACTATAAAAGTAACTTACTTATTTAATACATGTACACGAAATAACATGATACAATTAATAGAGCATGACTCGGAAACAAAACACATGTCGATAATTTTGTAACACTATTTTATATAGAAGACTTGAAAGTATTAAGTTAACGATTTATACAAAATTAATTCAACTTAAACCGTTTGATGCTTAAAACCAGCGAATTAGCCTAAACACAGACAATCGATTATTTCAATTTTCAAAAATTCATAATTAGTTAATTAAATCTGAGACATGTAGACATAACAAATAAAAAGAAGTTACATAACCGACAGAGAACACTTGCGCGTGTGGTTTATTTTACTGAACGACGTAATATTTCTTTTTGTAATTAATCAAGAAAATTTCTACAAAGGAGAAGCGCAATACTTGTTTTTATTGTCATTTCTGACCTTTAGTTTTATAAGAAGATCATAATTATTATGTTCAATATCATAGACAACAACATAAGGTGATAAAAACATTAAAGAATCTTATATTTGATAATCACTTGTTGACATTAAGCTTACTTTGTATATATTGGTCTTAAGATAGTAAATAAGTTTTTATATAGCCATAATTACTTTTCATTTAATAATTAACTTCATATAAACAGTAAATAACACCCGGATCGAAACGGAATTCTGTAAATATCAATAAGAACTTACCTGAAACGTTAGGTTTATAAAAAGAGTGGGGCAGTCTTTTTATATTTTAGGCAGATTTGAAATTTTATCTTAAACATTTTCCAACATAAACTGTTGGTCAAACACCATTTTAACAGTCAATCTTTTGAAATAAAAAGTTAATTCAGCTCAACTTGACTATGAATATATGAGCATAATGTCACTTTAAGTTACATGCATCTATCTTTAACTTACCTTACTATTAAACTTATTACCTGTATAACATGGGTTTTAATCTTATAAGACGGCTCCAGAAAACCCCTATTGATTGGTGATGTTCACTAAAGCTGAAGGTTCTGTGATCTATACTATTTCGTCGTTCATCAATTTAGATATGATATCAATGTCATCAAATTATAAAGTGCGTGTACAACATTTGTTGTTAACATTTTGTTTTATATAAGAACATAACATTAATAAAAAAAACTGGTAACAAATATCACAAGTTCTTTACAGAACAGGCGTTAAATGTTAATAGCCATAAAACAAACACAGAGAAGCGAGATGGAATGATAAAATAAGTTATATGTTTTATCATGTCTTTTATAAGTGATTAATGAGATTCGTCAGAAACTATTTATTATTCTATTTTGAATATTCAATTTCTGTTTCAGCAGTGATGTTATCGACATAAACTTACATTATACCTCGCTAAGCTTGTCAATTGTGGTTTTTTTCACATATATGACAATATCCAATTAATAATATGAAAGAACATTCTTGAAAACTATTTTCAAATCCAATTCTAAAGGCAAATGCATCACGGCAGAGATAAGTGCTTGTTTGCTTGATTAAATTACCTGAGTAGCAAATTATTTAACAAGTGCTCTCTTGCAGTGCCACTGAAATATAATTAGACGATTTTGTTAATTTCGTATCTTTACTTTCGGGTATAAAAATAGAGACCATTTCATGGTACTGAACTATTTTCAAGGAAGTTACATCAACTGCTTTGGTAAATGAATTTTCAGTATGAATTAATTAAATGAGTGCTTAACTTTATGATGACAAATGACTTTTCAACTTGATTTTTTTTAATAGTTGACACAGTATCAAATTTTAGACATCTAGACAAAACAAATGAAAATATTCAAAAATACGTATTGAACAGGTATCATGTAAACATGAGTATGTTTTAAATAACATTAGATAATAATAAAAATGAAATTGTTTAATATATCAATTTGAGTTTGAAATGAAAGCTATATTGAATGCGTGAATAATAATTCATTCTGTTTCTATTATCATTCTAGCGGCTAGTCATACATGTAGAACAGGCATACTTATGTCTGGAAATATGTAACTTAATGATGACCCAAACTAACGCAATTTTGATGAAGAATCTTTATATGGCCACAGCAACGTTACTGTTAAAAATACTTTGACATGTTAAAATCAACGGGATTGTTTTGTTTCAGGCTCGCCACTGATTTAAGATATTAATTTAATTTATGTGCATTACACGAGGAGTAGAAACTTCCATGATATTACAGCTAAAATATCATGGATATTTCTACTCATCGTTATCCCTTGTAGGCTAAAAACGCTTGGAATCCGTGCTGGCTAATAAACATTGTCTGCATGCCTTCTTTGCAGAGGAACGCTCATGCTCCGACATTTTCAGTTTGTATTAACGTTCATATTACTCTTTCATGTTCAGGGTAAATACCAGCAACTCACAGAAACATATATTTATATATATATTATATTATTATATTATATATATTTATAACATTCTGCGTTGAAATAATAAGCAACTTTCATCTAATTTTTCAATATATTTTTAAACCTGTGTTTTTCATATCATAATCGTGTTACATTTTCAATATTCATTATTGTTAACACTCACGTTTTATAAGATCAGTTTATGACAGTTGCTGTATGAAATGATTTATTTTGACTACAAGTCAGATTGATTTCAAAGTTATCAAATAATTACCTACTGTCAAGTAAAAAAGTACAATTTTATCATTCATAGTAATATAGTTATATAATCACAAAAAAAAGTGAAATAAGTGAACAAAAAGTGTGTACACATGGGCAAAAAATTTTCTTTATGAATAGTTGTTCCTTATTAAAATGTTTATAGGCGTTGAAACGGTAAGATTCGTTTTAATAATTAATTAAGGTTAGTCACAAATGACATAATGTACAGAATATAGTTGAGGTAGGAAGCTTTAAGCTTATAAACACACTCTTGGATCCATTCTTGGGACCTACCATTACTGAACAATAAGTATAAAGTTTCATGCTCAATAAAACAAGAACTTGCTTCTGATGAGGTTTGAAGCCATGCAGCTAGCGATCCTTAGATTACTTGTCCGACGCGTTAACCACTCGGCCTTGCCGCCTCATACATGACATATTTGCATTTATTTGTCAAACTCAAATTTTATCATTTTGTAAACAAGAGGGCCATGATGGCCCTGAGGTCGCTCACCTGTATATAGCCCCCCACCCCCCGGCCCAATTTTTACCCAAGGACTTTTATTTGTTTATTTGAACAGACTTGGTAGACACCCATAGGAAGTTGTTTCATGCAAAACATCTAAGTTCTAGCTCATTGGGTTTTTTAAAAGAAGATTTTTTAAGTTTTTACTATACACATATAGTTAAAAACAATGACACCCCTCGGGCAGGGCCAGTTTTGACCCCTGGGCTTTTATTTGAACAAACTTTGTAGATATTTACTTAAAGATGTTTCATGCTTAATATCTAAACTCTAGTTATTTGGGTTTTTTCAAAGAAGATTTTTAAGTTTTTGCTATGTATAAAAGGAAAATCAATGAACCCCGGGTGGGGCCAGTTTTGACCCCAGGGCTTTTATTTGAACAAACTTGGTAGACACCCATTAGAACATGTCTCATGCTAAATATCTTATGGTGCCCTCACACATAAACCATGACCTTACTGCGACCTGAAAACTAGTAAAATAGCATTTTTCTTTCGAAAATCGTTGGTTTTTTTTTCAAATTTCTCTCGCAGACGGTCCGGGGCTCTGCAGTCTTGTGTTCAGTACGTTTTCTCTATGTCCTCAATACGACCCTTCTACGTCCATGACGTTTCCACTGCGACTGTATTGCGTCCCCAAGGCGACTCCACGGCGATCATCGGCTTCCCAGCTGCGACTGTGCTTTGTTCTCTGCGTCCTTACGGCGACTCTACGACGACTATTGCGTTTGTCCGGCGACTGTCCTGCGACTGTACGACGACCCTACTACGTTCTTGCTACGTCTATAAAAACAATACTTTTTACCAGTAAATTTCATTCTGTGTCTGACCTTCAACGAGTGAAGACGTATATTTGATTAGCATTAACCTTTTACCCCATGAGCATATTGCCAAAAATGGCCATTTTCACTGAAAAGCCTCCTGTAACAAGTTCAAACTGCTATGAAACTATGAAAAATGCTTCAATACTAATGAAACTTGGCACAAATGTTGACTACACCATAGCCTCTGTAACAGCATGCTCAATGGTAAATTTCCTGTTACCATTGCAACGGGGGGACGTCTCAAAATTGCCAAAAATCACTGTTTTGCACTGTTTTTTTTTTCCGATCAAAACTGATTTCAAAGTGCTGCAACTTCTCTATGAATTGAGATAGAGTAAAAGGCTTTTCAGCGTCGGTTACTAGCTACCCTAAGATCGACCTGAGGCCATTGTTAGCCTGTCACATGTCCAAAATTTTCTTGGAGATGAGGGGGACTCCGCCCCCCCTTCAAACCCCCCAAACAGAAGGGGCACATCCCCCATCTGGCAACCCCCTGATGTAATATTTGGATGGGGGACGGCGCCGAAAAAGTGGTCACTTTTTTTAACAACATTTCTCAAACGAAAATCAGTGTTTGGGGTCTAAATAGGGCATTTTTTCACTGCTTGAGGCCTCAAAAAGAGGGGGGGCCAAAAAGCCGTCGAAACACGCTTATATAAGGGAAAATGTTAAGTTAAATCATCCATATTATTCCAAAGATGAGAGGCGGACGAGGCAAAAAAGCGAGGGTCTCTAAAGTGCTACAAGTTGACCCAGTCGCCGCTTCAGATATGCAGTTTGGTAGTGGTTCACAGTGTGTAGAAATCGCGGCTTCATCCACTGGCGGAGACGCATACAAACAGTCTTCTAGTGGTCCACAGTCTGTTGAAACAGCAATTTCTTGTAATTTCATCGGTGACTCTACGGCGTCCTTAGTACGAGTGTACTACGTCTATTGCGTTCTTATTGCGTCCTTACTACGATGCTGCTGCGACTATGGCGACTCCACTGCGATCCCACAGCGACCTAACCAGGACTCAGCAAGAACGCAGAGTTTCTGCGACTGTTTTGTGCATGTTCAAAATAGTCGCCGACGGTCTGCGACCTTGTGCGTCCTTGGGTTCCTCGCTACGACCTCGCTGCGTCCCTGCTGCGTCCATGGCGACTGTGCTGCGTCCTGGGTCGTAGCAAGGTCGCAGTAAGAACGCAGTAAGGACGCAGTAAGGTCGCGAGGTATGTGTGAGGGCAGTATTAGCTCTAGCTCTTTGGGTTCTTTAAAAGAAGATTTTATAAGTTTTTACTATATGCATATAAGGAATATCAATGACCCCCTGGGGCGGGCCAATTTTGACCCCAGGGCTTTTATTTGAACAAACTTGGTAGACATTCACTAGAAGATATTTCATGCCAAATATCTAAGCTCTAGCTCTTACGATTCTTTAAAAGAAGATTTTTTAAGTTTTTACTATATGCATATAGGGAAAATCAATGACCCCCGGGGCGGGGCCAATTTTGACCCCAGGGCTTTTATTTGAACAAACTTGGTAGACATTCACTAGAAGATGTTTCATGCCAAATTACATAGCTCTAGCTCTTACAGTTCTTTAAAAGAAGATTTTTTAAGTTTTTACTTAATGCATATAAGGGAAAATCAATGACCCCCGGGCGGGGCCAATTTTGACCCCAGGGCTTTTATTTGAACAAACTTGGTAGACATTCACCAGAAGATGTTTCATGCCAAATATCTAAGCTCTAGCTCTTACAGTTCTTTAAAAGAAGATTTTTTAAGTTTTGACTATATGCATATAGGGAAAATCAATGACCCCTGGGGCGGGGCCAATTTTGACCCAAGGGCTTTTATTTGAACAAACTTGGTAGACATTCACTAGAAGATGTTTCATGCCAAATATCTAAGCTCTAGCTCTTTGGGTTCTTTAAAAGAAGGTTTTTTTAATTTTTTACTATATGCATATAGGGAAAATCAATGACCCCTGGGGCGGGGCCAATTTTGACCCCAGGGCTTTTATTTGAAACAAACTTGGTAGACATTCACTAGAAGATGTTTCATGCCAAATATCTAAGCTCTAGCTCTTACAGTTCTTTAAAAGAAGATTTTTTAAGTGTTTACTATATGCATATAGGGAAAATCAATGACCCCCTGGGGCGGGGCCAATTTTGACCCCAGGGCTTTTATTTGAACAAACTTGGTAGACACTCACTAGAAGATGTTCCATGCCCAATATCTTAGCTCTAGCTCTTACAGTTCTTTAAAAGAAGATTTTTTAAGTTTTTACTATATGCATATAGGGAAAATCAATGACCCCCCGGGGCGGGGCCAATTTTGACCCCAGGGCTTTTATTTGAACAAACTTGGTAGACATTCACCAGAAGATGTTTCATGCCAAATATCTAAGCTCTAGCTCTTACAGTTCTTTAAAAGAAGATTTTTTAAGTTTTTACTATATGCATATAGGGAAAATCAATGACCCCCTGGGGCGGGGCCAATTTTGACCCCAGGGCTTTTATTTGAACAAACTTGGTAGACATTTACTAGAAGATGTTTTATGCCAAATATCTAAGCTCTAGCTCTTACGATTCTTTAAAAGAAGATTTTTTAAGTGTTTACTACATGTATATGCATATAGGGAAAATCAATTACCCCCCAGGGTGGGGCCAATTTTGACCCAGGGCTTTTATTTGAACAAACTTGGTAGACATTCACTAGAAGATGTTTCATGCCAAATATCTAAGCTCTAGCTCTTTGGGTTCTTTAAAAGAAGATTTTTTAATTTTTTACTATATGCATATATGGAAAATCAATGACCCCCCGGGGCGGGGCCAATTTTGACCCCAGGGCTTTTATTTGAACAAACTTTGTAGACATTCACTAGAAGATGTTTCATGCCAAATATCTAAGCTCTAGCTCTTACAGTTCTTTAAAAGAAGATTTTTTAAGTTTTTACTATATGCATATAGGGAAAATCAATGACCCCCTGGGGCGGGGCCAATATTGACCCCAGGGCTTTTATTTGAACAAACTTGGTAGACACTCACTAGAAGATGTTCCATGCTAAATATCTTAGCTCTAGCTCTTACAGTTCTTTAAAAGAAGATTTTTTAAGTTTTTACTATATGCATATAGGGAAAATCAATGACCCCCCGGGGCGGGGCCAATTTTGACCCCAGGGCTTTTATTTGAACAAACTTGGTAGACACTCATTAGAAGATGTTTCATGCCAAATATCTAAGCTCTAACTCTTAGGGTTGTTTAAAAGAAAATATTTAAAGATTTTTCTTTCGGTTGCCATGGCAACCAGAGTTCTGCATGGAATTAAATTCTTTGAACACTTTTTAAAGGTGACCACCAAAGGAACATTCCTGTGAAGTTTGGATGAAATTGGCTCAGTGGTTTATGAGGAGATGTCTTTTAAAGCAAAAGTTTACGGACGACGGACGGACGACGGACGGACGGACGGACGCCGGACGAAAAGCGATCACTAAAGCTCACCCTGTCACTTTGTGACAGGTGAGCTAAAAAACTATACGTGTCATTTCGACAATGTTTAATACATATCATAGTATGTTCGGTAATTAATAGCAAGTTAAAATGCATGCTCCGCCAAATAAATGTATGTACGTGTAGTGTTAAAATATAATGTATCAGGATTGTTGCAAGATATTTCAAGTCAAGAAATGCACAATTAAGTTACACAGCTTTTGCTATTGATGTATGCGCTCTAAATGGTATTTAACAACATATGTACATGTTGCAGCAGACATTCTATATAAACAAACTTAATGAAAGGGATAGATGGTATGATAGAAGATGCCACATTTTTACGCTACGAATAGAAATAATTGAGAAACTTTTTCTGCCTCCCTTTTTTAAGTTAAATCTATTTAGATTGAGCAAGTTATTGCGTTTTCTACACCCAATGAAATAATTGTCGCTGCTAATGTAAAGATATGTCATCTATAATATAAACCACCTGTCTGTATTGGAATCTCTCCATACTGTCATGTCTTGGTGTTTCTTTCCCTATAATTCAAAGCGGCATTAATGAATTTGTAAGCTTAACTAGAACATGCTCATTTCTGAAAATGTGTAACAAATTTATGCCAAATCGAGCCTAAAAAACACGCTTATGTTCTTTTTATTTAGCTCGTTCTACTTGGAACAAAGACTTTTGGGACAGAAAGTAATAGTATTCGTCTAGTAGGATAAATGGTCTGTTCTCTTGGTGACAAGCACCAAGCGCAGCGCATTTAGTGTTTTGTGTCAAATATGAGAACCATAGTCAACAAAAAGGCGGCATTCAATGATTACAGTCACCAACAAAATTCTGGAAACAAAGTGATCCCTCGGAAGCATTAATATCAACAAAATAACATAAGAATTGCAGACTCGGTTTAATTGAGTCTGTACATGAGGGATAATGAATAAGTGCAACATCCCTCACGCCCCCTAGCACCGGCTTGAGCGGTACTCAATTCTCAACACTATATAGTGCTGGCATCAATGATCCCGAAGGACCGGAAAATATAACAACACTGAAGTGAAACCCATTAAAATGGATCAACCGACACGAAAGGCAGCAGGACAAGGCACCGAACAAATACAAGAAAGGGCATTTAGACGAGGCGGAAATTCCATGACTGGTGTCATGTCTGGGGTCCACCCTTGTTAGCGAAAGCTGCTTGCATACATGCATACATAGGGCAGAACATTATGTCAAGTCCTATTAAGATCGTAAAAATATCTAGTTCTTTCAGGAGTGTAATTGCTAAAAGTGATAAATATAAAAGTAAATATGAAACCTGGTGATCAAGACCTACTAAAATCAAAGCTATACAGTAGCGTATCTCTTATATTTGTCAACATTCAAGAAAATACGCTATTTAGAACATTTAGGCCATAGTTGGAACAAGTCGATCCTTTTATTAGAATTTAAGTATTATTTTGAATAAGGCACCCTTTGTAAAAATAGTAAGGAAGAGCAATATTTTATTCATAGTTATACCATTTTGAGCTGAAACTGTCATTGTGCATATATGATTCGCTTTTTAACAACACCGAATCAACATATTTATCAAGATATTATTACAGATTACTGTGTGTTTCATTATTTCTGAAAAACAGTATCACTCTTTATTGTTTTATGTTTTTTTTTGCATACAGCTGTCCTTCTAAGAAAATGTTATGAAGTATGTCTTAAGTTCCTTCAAGTGTTCATTAGGGGGTCATACATTATTCTACATATTATATGCATCGATGTGGCAAAGGTTAAAGTGTTAAGTGTGCTTCCATAGAGGCTTGTATAAAAACAGGTGTTTCTTATGATGTTTCAAACATGTATTTTGTGCTAAACGAATCTACGATGATATTATGATGCATAATTTCCGGTTCTTTAGTACTAAAACAGGTTTACAAGAATTTTATTCTTACATGCAGCTATGTACTCTGTTTAGTAACAAATTTGATGCTCAACTTTATTATATAATTACTTGTTTATATAAATAAAAGATAAAAACATCTGAGGCTGGTCATCTGCTAGTGTCTATTATTGCAGATATGTTTCGATAATAGGCGATAAGATATATTAATATAAACATTCAAAATCGTTGAATTTATTCACCCGCAAAACACTAGTAATTACTAGACACAAGTGCACAAACGATAATGCACAACTTCTAACCTAAATAACGCAACATGTTTTTTTTTCTTTTAGTGATGTTTTGTCCCAAGTATTCGAGGGTTGATAAAAATACGTTAAACTTTCGTTACCTTTGTCTTGCGATACTAAATACAGGTGATTAGATCAAATATACATGATAGTTATAAATCGGCATTTTCTATATATGCGATAAACTAGGGCGGGTCTCCTATAGCACGGACTCGTAGATTGAATCTTGTCTGTTAATAATAATAGTATTGGTAATTTCAACAAAAGAAAAATTTGACCTCAAAGGTCAAAGTCATTTCAAGGTCAATGTCGAGAATTATTCAAGAATTGGTGATATCCATAGACGTTTTTTTTGTGTGTTTTTTTTTTTTTTAATCCAGGCTGTAGTTGCAGAGAAATTACGCAGACGGAAAGGAACGTTAATCTATATACATACTGCAAAAATAATCAGGGGCCATAACTATGTGTTGAATGGTCCAACCAGGATATGCGCATCTCTTTTTTGGTATTGACAGTTCCTATGGAGTTAGGTTAAAATCAAGTGAGCAGTACACACAAGAAGCGCGAAACGAATTTTACTCTGTATGCATATTATTCATACTAAAAAACCAATCAGGGCCAATAAGTGTACCTTTTGGTATTGAATGTTCCCACAATGTTTCATTAAATTCAGTCTGCTAGTAGTTGTTAAGAAAAAAAAACAAGGAATCAAAATTCGGGCATACAGCGCGAAAACGAAATTCAAACGAACAGATGGACGGACAACATGAAATAATATCTCAATCAAGATTTCTTCGGCGAGGGATAATAATAAGAAGGAAATAAAAGAATCAACACTAAGACCATAAAATCGTTTTTTATATGACAAGCATGTTAATTTCTATAAATAACATGGACACATATCGTTACCAGCAAAACTGTTATCATAATCATCTAACCATTGATAATTACAAAGAAGCAACTTATGTGTGAACTATGCAGATGTATACATGTGATATACTCATCGTTAGCCTGCAACCTGACAGTTCATTTATACAAAAGATGGAAAAAGAATGAGCGTGCGTGCGCTAATCTTTTTGATAATTAGTTATTAGGTTTTTACTGGATTTATCATGAAAAACATGCCAAAAATATTTTTATCAGTATATCATTATTATAGTCCTTATGTTTCAAGCTTTCAAAGAATGTAGATAATATATACATTGATCAGCAATTTCTTTATTAAAAAAAAGTTGTTTTTGTATAACAGAGCAACAGTATTCAGTAATTGTATCAATATAGAACATATAAATATAGATTAATAAAGGAATTAAACGTATGTTATAAGCGTGTTACATGGAAAGAAATTAATGGTTTAAAACTGTGAGGAAGCCTTAAGATATCTTTCTTTTTGTCGTCCTGCGATGCATGCAAATTTCGTAAGGGAAGGTAGATATGCAATGTTTTTTCATTTCAAATATTGAAAATAAATAGAAACAATCCAGTTTTGAATTACATTGAATATGAAAAAGACACGGTGCTTGTTTAGCATCTATTTAATTACTAGAAAGAAAGCGTATGTAAATAAATACAACAAAGTTTGTATATTTACAATTCAAATACAAGATATATTATATATAAATATGTCAATTCTTTTGACGGATTTTGCTTCAGATATATTTGAGTTAAAAGTTTAAGCTTGAAATGATAGAAGTAATATTTGCGGGTATGTAGGGAAAGGAAGGGTAAACATTTTAGGCCTTACCCTTTGAATAATTTCTTCTTGCTTGAGTTTCCGGCTGTGACCTAGTTCCATTACTGTCGATTCCCTCTTACTGACATAAGATTGTTTAAATTTCCACAGAACTGTTCAGGTATATTTCACCAGACTGTAAAGAATATAATTATAATCACGAGGATATTTGTTATATTCCTTTTTGATTTCTTTAATCCTTACATTCAGTTAGATAATACCAGACGCGCTTTCAGGACACTAAGATGCTCTGATGTATAACTACGACTGGTCATCTAAGAGTACAAGTATATCTATTATAGCACGTGCGTTGTGCTGCGATTGTAGGCAATACAGAATACAATCAATAAATAATTAGGACAAAATAGATCAACGTTCCCACCTAGACCATAACATCTTATCTATAATAACGAGTGTGCGTGTCATGTAATATAAATGGCATATATACATATCGTTAGCAGCGTAATAATTATAATTGTCTACCGCTGGTCATTACCGCTTGAGACGTTAATGTGAAAAATGCTTAAGTACATACATACGGTCTGATCATCGTCGCGGCATTAGGACAATTTCAATTTGTTTATTCACTCAGATCATACAAACATGACAACATGAGGTAATAATACAATTACATAATAAATGAGGCTTCAGAATCAGACAGTATCAAAATAACATTTTATATAAATTGTTAACATAAATATTGCGGGAGAGTCAGTATTAAAACATATACTTCAATAGGGTTCTCCACAGCATTAAATTTATACAATTTTTGGCTCATTTGAATCTTAATATAATTTCTTAAATAAATAAACAAAGTTTTTTGTAATCTGGAATGTTAACATCAGTGTTCATAAGAAGATCAATAGAATGTATATTATGTTTCTGTAAATAGTTATGTTTCAAAAAACGTTTCCTGCTGTTATCAAAACAAGGACACTCAAAAATAAAATGAAATTCATCACTAATTGATCTATCACACAGTGTACAGACACGTCTGTTAAGTTCGATGTTGTTCCAACTTCCGGTTTCTACTGGCAATTTGTTATTTCTTGTTCTAAATTTTATCATGTATTGTAAAAATTTTGATGGAGTTTTTACAAGATATGTTTCAAAACAAAAATTATGTTTGAATAATCTTTAATTTATACATTTACTAGAATTCTCAATATCAGAATACCACTCATTTAAAAATAAATCTGATATTTTTTGTTTGACTGACATCGTTAACCATTTATGGTTATGAAATTCATGGTTATGCCAAATGTTATACAGACCACATTCATACAAAATATTCTGAACAAATTATATCCACTGAAATCTTAATCTAGATACAGTCTGGGAGTTATTAAAATTATTTAACAAAATACGATATATCAAACACGGTAACTTGTTCTGTTGTGGTATGACTAAGTCAGACCAATATGATATAATTCTACATTTAATTTCAATAGATAGTGGTTTAACACCAGTTTCACCGTAAACCATACAATTTGGTGTACTTGACTTTAAACCTAGAATATATTTTAAAAATTTAAGCTGTACTCTTTCAATACAATCAATATTACCAAAACCCCATATCTCACATCCGTACAGTAGGACAGGTTTTACAATTTTGTTAAATAAATCTATTTGCATGTCAATACACCCATAAACACTTTCAATATGATCTACGTAAATAACCGAGGTGTATCGAGTAAAAAAATACGAGTTGCTTCCCTTATCTTCGAGTAAAATCGATATCGCTTATGCTAAAACAATACAAAATAACCTGTTTTTAAACTGCTAGTTTGTTGTGATTAAATGTCCGATTTTAAAATGTATTACACCAATAGAAAACTTTGGATCTTAGCTTTGTCACGGTATAAAATTCAACACATCTTTGGACTTCAAAGTGTTTTAATTAACTGTTAAACCTATCAAATGTCAGACCATTTTACATGCGATTTATACAGTGAGATACGCAACCCGTTATCTTTACTCGAAATACTAGTGATATGAAAAGCCTGTCGTCTGCTAGTTCTGAAAGTGTTTATCGGTGTATTGGCAATTCTAACATTTTACATTTTTTTATAAGACTATACATAGCTTTGGACCCCTGTTTCACGATAGATAATTTTGCTTTGAAAAAGGAACCACTTCTACTGAAAAGAATACCAAGATACTTATACTCGTCTACAACTTCTAAAAGTTCATTTCCGTAAGTAAAATTATATGACATGCGTCGCCCACTTGTAAAAACCAAAATTTTAGTCTGACAGAAACAATCTACAGCATTGTGACTGCTCACCGTCGTGCTTAGTTTTTATTTGTTTGGGTCGTCAGACCAAACAAATAATGGTAGCGAAATTTCAGAGTCTAATGTTCTTAATTGCAAATGCCGAAAGTAGTCCACTTTTTTGAAGCGGTTACTTCCCTTTTGTATGTACACTAAAGCCGAAAAATTCAGGGGAGATCACTGCGTAAAGATGGTCAAAGACAGGCGCATCAATTTTTAAGCAAAGTAATTCCCGAATGGTCGAAGATTTCTAATATTGTTTTCTGGTATTTTCTGATCGAAAATAACTAAATACAAAGCGGACATTCAATCTCTGACACAGAAGTTTATGACAAACCTAACAACAAGTAGTTCTCAAAACAGCTTAAAACTAGCGATTTAAAAGAAAGAAATATTTTATTTTGTTACAAGTATCCAACAAATTACAACGCATTTAAAGTTAAACAATAGTGTTGGCTTATAGAATTGTCAATAAATGCACCATCACAAATTACGCGGATGAATATGATTTTATCAATGAAAATACTATTTTTAGCCATGTAGATTACCGAATACTTCACAAACCGAGTAGTGGAATATATCGATTCTACATGTCGGACTGTTTGGGCGAGAGGATTTTCGCTAAAATATTTACTTCAATTTTAAACAACAGGTTTACCCTGAACAAAATACCTCGAAATTAATAAGGATTACAAACCTGAATGCAATGGAAGTTCTAAATTTAGAATCACTTGATATTATTCAGACATTTGTGTATAACTTCTCCGTGGTACAGTGGTAACGCGCTCGCCTAGAGAGTGAGAGGTCTCGAGTTCGAATCCCAGTCGAGGAAATTTTTTTTTGTTAAATTCTTTTTTTTAATTGTTTTTGTTAAGGAAGTAGCCATGCTTTACAAGGATAAAGTGTGGCTGTCGTAAAAAAAGTACATAAATGATTTTTTGATGCAACTCTAGTTATGCAGAATTCCGTATGTGCCTTACAAAATGAATTATAATACATAAAAATAAACTTATACAGGAAAATGCATACAGATATACTGTACGTTATTTAGATTGCAAAGATCAGAAAATACCAAAGAACTTGTAGCCCTTTGATTCTTTATAAATATACATGCTTATTGTAAGCTTCAGGATTATTTACATCTGTGTTAAACAACAGTTAAAAGTCGTTACAAGCCCTAATTTAGAATAATATGGTTTTCTTCAGGCCGTTGACATATAAATTTAACCGTGGCTGAAGGGTTTTCGGGCTCGCTTAGGAAGCGAGAGGTCTGGAGTTCAAATCCCAGTAAAGGTAACTCATTTTTTTAAATTGTTAAAGTCAAATAAACATTGGATTGAATATCAGTGTTGCAATTAGTCTTATAGCCAATTTACTACAATTAAAACGCTGGAAAGCATTGGTGGCACTAAACATACACTCAGTACAAAAAGAAACGCAACTTTTTCATTTTTCATTTTTTTAGGTTTATACTAAATTTGGACAAACAATTTTCCCTTTAATATTCTCAATGACATTTTATTGTTAACTTGAGTACAAAACGGCATAATTTATAACCTCCCTCAATGCAGTTTAACGGCAAACTGTACAAACCACGTTTCCACGTGCACACCGTGCTCTATAGTTTACCGATAGTTTCTATACATGTAGCCATGTAGTGATGAATCGGTACACATGAAAAACAAGTTTATTTGAACTGTCATTACTTTATAACCATGCCGCGCCTTGCTGAACATTTGCAGAATCAAGCAATTGGTTTACTTGAAGCTGGTGTTTCGAAGATTGACGTTGCACGGCGATTTAATTGTCATGTTAGCACTATCACTCGTCTACAGAATAGGTACAATGCCTCTGGCAGTGTCAAAGACTTACCAAAATTCGGTCGACCACGAATAACCACTAGGAGACAGAATGTGAATATTCGAGTGGGGCATCTACGTAATCGATTTGAAGCGGCGTCCTCTACAGCTAGACGAACAATAGGTACTCACGGGTAGTAGAAAATATTGCTATCTTTCCGAAATTCTTCCTCTTATCAAATTTTGAGCTGTTCACATTTTGATGAGGTTTGCCCTTTTTGAGACGTTGCGTTACTTTCAGGCGCAGTATACACGCAAACACAGTTCGAAATCGGCTTAAGGAAGTTGGTTTGAGGTGTAGGAGACCCCTCAAGGCATCACGCCTCACTGCACGTCACAAACGGGATCGACTACGGTGGGCAAGAGTGCACATAAGAATGAACCGTAGATTCTGGAGCAGGGTACTTTTCTCTGACGAAACTAAAATAGTGCTGAGCAGAGTCGATGGTCGTGCACATGTTTGGAGGCGCAGGAACGAGCGTTATGCCGAAGCCTTTATTCAGACTTTTAATCGTTGGGGTGGTGGCTCCATTCACATATGGGCAGGGATGTCACAGTTTGGAAGAACAGATCTTGTAGTGTTCGACCGTAATGTCAATGCTCAGACCTATGTCAATGATGTTCTAGCACCTGTTGTCGTACCGTACATGAACCGTCATTTTCAGGGACACGGGACACTTCAACAGGATAACGCTCGCCTGCACACAGCACGTTTGACTGAAAACTTTCTTGCTCGGAACCACATCAATGTGCTAGACTGGCCTGCAATGTCGCCAGATATGGCGCCTATTGAACACTTTTGGGACGAGCTAAAACGTCGCATTTATGAGCATCAGCCACAGCCAAGACGGTGCAGGAACTTCGTCGTGTCGCAGTGCAGGAGTGGAAAAACATTCCCCAGACATCCATTGCTATGTTAGTGACCTCTATGCGTCGCCACTGCCAGGTGCTTATCAATGCTAAGGGTGGACACACAAGGTATTGAAACTGAAATTTTCGTGATCTATAGCGCTGTGTTTAAACTGCTGGAACTTTCGTAATTTTGCAGGTATCAATGAAAAGGTTGTGTTATTGAATAAAGCATGGATGAAATATTGAAAAGGTATTGAAGTTTTTTCTGCACCACATCCACTATGGGAGATGACCAGGTATATATACAGTTTACCTTTCTTTTTGAACTGAGTGTATAATCTCACAACATGCACCTTTCTTACATTCTGAGACCCAAACAAATTCAGCGCCTTCTGTGCTTTGATTAATGTACTAACAGCAATCGTTATCTTAATTTATTGTGTCAATTTAATATTATAGGAAACTATTATAAATTAATATAATTGAAAAATCAAAATGTTGGAAAAGAAATTAAAATTTTTAGGTAGTTATATAGTAACATTTGCCAATAACAAAAATCTTTAATGGAAGTAATCTCATATTTTATAAGTCGGAATAACACTTTTATTATTAAATAAAACTGTTTCATTTTTTCCCACAATAATTAATCAGGTAATCATTTTTTATAAACAATATGAATAAAATTAAGTAATCAATAAATAATTGCGCGTGTTGTTCTTTACAAATATATTTGTAATATCTCTTAATTACCTTACAGATTTTTACATGTGCTGCCAGCCTTTTCCTTAAAACAGAATTGATAATTGTCTGTTCTTAATGATTTCAACATTCATTTCATTATGTTAATTATGTTTAGTATCAAAACGGTTTGAGGTATTCACTTAGAACATTAACTGTAACAAAATATATTTAGGGTTAAAAACTAATCGTGATTTTGAAAACTGGTTATCTATTTTGTGGTATAAGACATACTTCTCTCGGGAGATAGTTTATGTATTCATGCATTTTACATTTTATACATTTTACGTGGACAAATTTACCTTGGCAAGGAAATGGTATGGTCCAATGTGATAACAGGCCTGCCTTCTGCGTCTTTACTAATATTTCTTACATAACTTACATATCACAATTGCAAGTAGCAAGATTTGATTTATGATTTTGCTTTGCTTGGAACAGTCAATTTAAAGTTTCTTTAGAAAAATATATTCAGAATTGAAAGGATTTCAAATATATAAATAGAATAATCGAGCTACCGACAATATAGACCCTGGTCACATTTTATGGATATGGCAGGCTGGCCTAGCCACAGGGTTCAAGGAGGGTTAAAGGTAAATGAACTAGAAATACCAATGTCAAGCAGACAATTATTTATGAATTTGTTTTACTTTCGGCTTTGAGTATATATGTTTATTCAGTTAAACACTGATTATTTATTTTGGCATTTAGCAAAACTGATTTATACAGTACACCTCACCTGTCAGCTGTTACTTTTAGTGAGGTAAACGTCAAACTGAATACATCTATGATAACGCACACAATTTATATAAATTCGTCAGAGAAGGTAAATAAACAAAGAAATGCAAGAAAACATGCCAAGAAAAAGAATCAAGTGTCCCAGTTATAGCAGAATGACAAATCGTTATTATTGTATTTAAGTGCTATTCGACCAAGATATACAAAGTCCATTAGAATATGACGCGTTTTGGTTGTTTAACCTGTAAATGTGCTTACTTCGAATTCAAAAATGTCAATTATCCACTTGATATTTTGATTGACATCTTCAAAATGATATCGGCGATATATATTCATAACAGCCGTTTGGCTTTGTTTTTAATATTTGAGCCGTGTCATGACAAAACCAACATAGCGGGTTTGCGCAGTCTGATCAGGATCCAAACCCTATTACAAGTAGAGAAACTGATAGCGAACAGCATGGATCCTGATCAGATTGCGCGGATGCGCAGGCTGGTCTGGATCCATGCTGGTCGCAAACCCATTATGTTGGTTTTGTCGTGGCGCGGCTCATTTTAAGTTCTCTCGTGAAGAGCATGCTTATTCTGGTTATTACTAAAGTCTTCACGATGTGTTGGATTCATTTTATGTAGATGCTACTAGGTGTGGACCAAAGAAGGAGGTTTGGTGTGAAGGGTTCATAATCTTGAAAAGTGGCTAGTAATTCAACTCCCATCTGAGAATTTGATAACAAGCTACGTTTTTCGTTAAAGAAAATCTTACAAAAAAGTAGTGAAAGTCATGCAAAAATTGAATGTGACCTCCTTTGGAAAACGAGAAAAATGAAGAAAAAAACACTCTGGAAAATGAATTTGCACTTGTCCATGGAAGAAAGTTTAGCAAAAATCATGTTATGAACATCAAAAATTCACGGTGTTCCACTGAATGGCGTAAATAATGATTTTATTGGCGACGCCGGTGAGCGGCGTCGTCTATTATGGAATGCTTTTTATTTTTGCCTATGGAAGGAGCTGTTATTATTAGCAGTTAATTTCATGTTGTGTTAATTAGTTTTATTTTGATTCGTAAAAATCAAGTAAACAAATGTGGTGTTATATTTGTATTTAATAACTTTATGTAAAAAGCATGTGCATTGTGATATTATTTTCACGAAATTGCAGGTTAAGTTTAACAGCTTGTCCCTTAGTTTTATTGACAATACTAAAACCCGGATTTCGAATATCGTTGTGGTCTAGATTGAGGCCGTATCAGTTCATTCATTCATTTATACATTTTTCAAAATTTTTTCCTACAAGAAGAAAGTTCACCTGCAATTGAGTATAAGGATAGTAATGGACTGTTTGTTAACGATTATCCTATTGATTTTATCCTTATTACATTTATCTGTTGCGCAGAATGGTTGTTTTTACAAAGTGTACCAGTATCCGGATGTTGAAAGCTATCCGATTTCAGCAATTACTGCTGTCACATGGCCATCTATTTTTTATGAATACTTTACCATTAATTTGCATGGCTTAATGAAAACTGAGCATGCAGCATTTCATAATTTTGCTGTTTCGGGTGTTCTTTTGGGTTTCAGGTTTTCTCTATTTTAAGGGGAAGTAACTCATGTTTTACTAAATTATTTGTTGTTTTCTGTCTACCTTAGGTATTACTTATAATACTATTTTTGTTGTATATAATTCACCAGTTGTAAGGTCATCAAAAGCATGTTAATGTTAATGTTAGGATTTCATATTTATTTAATATAAACTGGGAATTATTAATGTTATGTGCATACATGTTTATCTTAGACTGTAGTATATTGATATGTTGAGACTTATAATTTTTCTGCATTTAAAGAGATACAGTTATGTCATTATTATTAAAGGGATGAGACTTTCATTTAAAGTTATAAATGATAAAACATGTATTGATCTTTTTTTCATTGAAAATGTCCTTAAACTTGGATCAAGCAATATAATTAATAAAGTCTCAAAAAAATCATATTCTGAATAGTTATTCTATTTTTTTTCTAACATGTGCATAGTTTGAAAAGGACAGATTCTGTCTTATCTATTTGTAATGAAGGGACACCGGTCTCAACATCCAGGTCTCCTGAGTCAACCCGACAACAGACTGTACATAGAGTAGATTGTTACTTGCCCTTGAATAAATTTGTGCACTAAATTTATAGTGGGTAATTTGTGCCACATGAAAACCAACATAGTACAAAAAGTAACCGGGCGCCAGATGAATCTACCACAAAGTGGTTTGTTTGTTGCATTTTCATGTTTTTTCCCGGTGCCCTTGATGCAAAATACAAATCAGCCTTCATAAAATTTCTTATGTTGGGCACAGGTTTGAGTTCTGGTCAAGCTCAAAGTTTTTCTCAATCTGTGACTGCATATAAGCATGAGTTCAATTTCCTATGCTCTGTAACATAAGAAATTCACGGGCACAAATCGATATAGTGGGGAAATATGTTGTGGTTTAGAACTGTTTCATTATTAAAGAGAAAATGTGTAGCCGGCCCGATAGCTCAGTTGGTCTTCTGAAAAGTCATGGGTTCGAGTCATGGTCAGGCAGTTTCAGTCAGGGGTTTAGAAGTGGTTTTTCAATTGACACATGTTTGATTCATTTAACAGATTGCATTATTTGAAATGGACAAAGGCAGTAGTGCATGATACTTTTAGATCTACAAAAGGCATTTGATACAGTTTGAACACACTATACTGCACATGAAGAAGTTGTTTTTTCTTCTTCTTCATGAAACTTCAAGCATCTGCCATATATAATGACATTCTTACATGGTTTAAGTCTTATCTCTGATAGACCGCAGCTGGTGGATGTGGCTGGTACTCATTCTACTACTGCTCTGAGTACCTATGGTGTCCCCCTGATGTTCATTTAAGGTCCTCTTTTATGTCTAATATATGTCAATGACATGTCTTCAACCCCAAGCAATAAGCTTTTATTATAATGCACAGGCACGAGTATCAGACCTGGGAAGAAAAAATATGGCCAGATTGATAAAAAAACCTGTGTTCATCTTAAAAGTGTCAACAACCAAAATAAAATGTAAATAATGACCCCTTTAAAAATATACTTCAAGTTGATAGTATATTTTTTAAAGGGGATCATTATTTACATTTTTTTTTTCTGGTTTTATAAACACAGTTTTTTTATCAATCTGGTCATCTGGTCATATTTTTTCTTCCCAGGTCCGATACTCGTGCCTGTGATTATATGCTGATGACTCAGGAATCCTTGTGTCTCGTAAAATAAATCTGAAAGAAATTCTTTCTATAGCATGAGTCTTATAAGATGCTTAATTGACTATAAATTGTCTTTGCATCTTGGCAAGACAGAGTCTATTCTTTTTTGGTTTAAGTTTCAACTTAAACTGGCCCTAGCCTCCAGGTCACATGTAATGGTACTGCTATAAAGTACACATCTTTTGTTAAGTATTTAGGTGCAAATCTGGATCAAATTCTTTTGGCGTCGCCCTTTGATGCTTTGCATCAATGCTTTTCTTGTTTATGTATGGGTTACTCACTGTTTGTCGTAAAAATAATGGAATTTCAAAAAGTTATGGAAAATAAATACTGGACGACTTTATTGCCCAACGCAAATCACAAAAGTCACGTTGTATAGGCACGTGTAAACTTAATACTTCTCATTCTCCGTTCCCATTTGTTAAAATGTAAAATACATGTTGTATTGAATTCAGTACTTGAAATGAACAATAATTATGATCTCCTTTTTTGTTTATTTAGCTAGTCATAATTGTATTCTTATAAAATATTATTGAGATATTAGTGATTTTTGACTGTTATTTTTCTGTTTGTTTGTTGTTATAACCAGTTGCATATTATATTCCTTGTTTAATAAAAACTGAAACTGAAACTAATAAATGACTAGTGCAAGAGGTCGCATGTTGAATGATTTACATGAAAAATGAACAAAATAAACAAATATTTACTTGTTTATTTCGTGATTAAGGCCCGGTGCCAGGCAGAGCGCACATTTCAAA
>NW_026863649.1:0-44067 GCF_026571515.1 Ruditapes philippinarum
AGATTACCTGGTGATGTTTTATCATTCCACAGGCCACACTGGGGTGGCAGTTGAAGGGAAAAAGAATGCAATACATAGAAACATCAATAAGAGGATGGATACTAATTTATACTCAAAGTTTGCCAAGTTGTGTGACCATATATGTAAAGAGGTGCTCCAAAATGTAGAGAACAACAGAAAGTGGTGAGAGCAGGAACTTACGTAGGTAACAGACAAGTATTCTCAACTCGAAACAAATGGACCATATACACATTACTTAGAGTTTTAGTTCTGTTCTTGTTTTTATTTCTTATTAGTCCCCTACCGGTTTAACCGGAGGGGACTTTTAAGTTTACCTCCGTCCGTCTGTCTGTCCGTCTGTCAGTCAGTCCACAAAACTGGATCCGCGATAACGCAAAAACGTACCTGAAAATATTTTTATGAAACTTGATATATGGATACGGATGGCAGTATGGAGATTATGCACGTCTTTTTATTTTTCTTCCTATTGTTGAAAATTGTGGTTGCTATGGAGGCAACAAATAGTCTGAAAATATGGCAAATTTTAACACATAAACTGGGATCCGGTGATAACTCATAAAAGTACTGAAAATTTTTATGGCAAACTTGAGATATGGGTAGATGGCAAGTCTGGAGATTATGCAACATCTTTTTCTTTTCTTCCTATGTTGAAAATTATGGTTGCTATGGCAACAAAAAGCCTGAATTTCAAGATTTCTAATTTAAATTTTTCAGCTTTTTCTCTATAAGTTCTTTATTATATGCCCGAAAGAATTTCGGGCATATTATGTTATACCCCCTGGCGTCCGTCCGTCCGTCCGTTAGCAATTTGGTTTCCGGAGCATAACTTAAGTTCCATTTGGCCCACAACATTCAAACTTCATAGGATGATTGTCAGGGCTCACACTGGCTCAAATAAAATAATAGCCAATAATTTCAACTTAAAAAAATAATAGCCAAAAGTTCAGCGGACTATTCACGAATTAGCGATTAACAACATAAGCAGTTGATTAAATAAACATTACATTTATATCTTTCAGTTTTATAAGGATTCTCAAATAAAATGATACCTTTGTGAATATTTGATAACGTACCTTTTTTTTTTAAATAGAACCACAACTTTTAATTTTTATTATAGAACAGAATAAAAACGTTATAATTAGTATAATTACTGTATAACAATAATATTAAAGATTCATTATAACTTTACATAATGCTGTTATCAGACAACGTTTTTTGTTTGTTCTAATCAAATTTTGTCAGCTATAACACTGTCAATTTCCACATTTCACACAGAACTGGAGTAGATCTAGGTCATATTATTCCTATAGAATAACACAATTTGCATAAACATTCATTTCACAGAATGCAGCCTTTTTTTTCTGAATAATTTACTGAAAAATATCATCATCACCCAATGTAATACAAATTTTCTGCATAGTAGTAAAGATTTTTTAAAACAGCCAACATAGCTTATTTCACATTTTAAATAAATATCCAAAATTATCGGTGTCGCGAAAATATGTGACAATCGATTTTTCCCTGTTTTCTGAAGAAATATTCACAATTTTGGTTGTTGTGGCAAATAGTTTGTTTGGAATTTTTAATACTTTTTTAAATATTTTTACTCCATTGTTTTCCACTGGCGATTTAGTCAAGTAGCTTAAACAAAAAAAATCAAAATTTTGCAATTACTGGAATTCACGGTAAATTTGGGTAAGGTCAATATCCAGTTTATCAATTTTAAAACGATTTTGTGGCTGATTGACGGATATTTGATGGCTATTATAAAATGCTGGACAATATCTTTAAAGTACTTATACAATTATACATCTCGCATGTATTTATCACCTCGGGCAATATAGTTAGCAGCACGCTGACCGGTTAAAAAGTTGACACTCAATTAAATTTTGCACCCCGCTGGTGTTAATTGGGTCTACTGCATTCATTATCGATTTTTACACCTTACATAAACACTGTTGGAAGTAAAAAATAATCGCCAGATTTTGTAGCCAAAATGCAAAAATAATCGCCAATCTTATAAAATAATCGCAAATGGCGACTATGGCGACCGACAGCGTGAGCCCTGAATGATTGTCCATATTCGGTAGAAGACCCCTATTGATTTTGGGGTCACAAGGTCAAGGTCACTATGACCTTCAAACTGAAAACAGTTTCCGGAGCATAACTAGGTCCATTTGGCCGACAGTGTTCAAATTTCATAGGATAATTGTCCATATTGGGTAGGAGACCCCTATTGATTTTGGGGTCACAAGATCAAAGGTCAAGGTCACTATGACCTTAAAACTGAAAACAGTTTCCGGAGCATAACTTAAGTTCCATTTGGCCGACAGTGTTCAAACTTCATAGGATGATTGTCCTCATTGGGTAGAAGATCCCTATCGATTTTGGGGTCACAAGGTCAAAGGTCAAGGTCATTATTACTTTAAAAATGAAAACAGTTTCTGGAGAATAACTTAAGTTCCATGTGGCCGACAGTATTCAAACTTCACAGGATGATTGTCCATATTGGGTAGAAGACCCCTATTGATTTTGGGGTCACAAGGTCAAAGGTCAAGGTCACTATGATCTTAAAACTGAAAACAGTTTCCGGAGCATAACTTGAGTTCCATTTGGCTGACAGTGTTCAAACTTCACAGGATGATTGTCCATATTGGGTAGAAGACCCCTATTGATTTTGGGGTCACAAGATCAAAGGTCAAGGTCACTATGACCTTAAAACTGAAAACAGTTTCCGGAGCATAACTTAAGTTCCATTTGGCCCACAGTGTTCAAACTTCATAGGATGATTGTCCATATTGGGTAGAAGACCCCTAATGGTTTTGGGGTCACAAGATCAAAGGTCAAGGTCACTATGACCTTAAAACTGAAAACAGTTTCCGGAGCATTACTTAAGTTCCATTTGGCTTACCAGTGTTCAAACTTCATAGGATGATTGTCCATATTGGGTAAGAGACCCCTATTGATTTTGGGGTCACAAGGTCAAAGTCACTATTACTTTAAAACTGAAAACAGTTTCCAGAGCATAACTTTAAGGTCTATTTGTCCCACAATATTCAAACTTCAGAGGATGATTGTCATATTGGGTAGAACACCCCTATTGATTTGGGTCACAATGTCAAAGGTCAAGGTCACTATTACTTTAAAACTGAAAAAAAAGTTTCCATAAACATAACTTAATTTCTATTTGGCCCATAGTGTTGAAACTTCATAGGATGATTGTCAATATTGGGTAGAACACCCCTATTGATTTTGGGGTCACACGGTCAAAGTTCAAGGTAGCTATTACCTCAAAACTTAAAAACAGTTTCCAGAGCATAACTGAAGTTCCATTTGGTCCACAATATTCAAACTTTATAGGAGGATTGCTATTTGAAGGAGGTAATACTTTATTTAATTTATGTAATGTCTTACAAATGCTTCATCCTTAGTAAAGAAAAAAAAACACTTTCGGGCATATAATGCTCCGCCTAGCGGTGCTCTTGTTTCTTAAGGTGTTTACTTCAAACTTTAAATATAAGTTTCTGGTCATCAACCACATCATATGTGACAAGGTTTACAACTCTAGCACAAAAATTATCAATATTACCTCCCTTTAACTTAGAATTTTTATGAAAAAAAATGTTTCTTTTTTTAAATAACTTCTTTATTTCCTAATGTATCTACTTCAAACTTCATATATATGTTTCTTTTTATCACTCAACATTTTTGAGAAGGTCAAATACTCTAGCAAGACTATTTCTAGAATTATGTCCACCTTGAACTTAGATTTTTTTCGAGAAATTGGTATTTTTCACTCCAACTTCTTCATTCCTTATAGGATTTACTTTAAAATCCCACATAGTAATAATATGACAAGGTTGTATAAACATAATTTCCTTACTAGGCAGGGAAACTTAACACATTACTGTGATATAGACAAACTTAGAACTCAAAAGATTTAAGTTCATTATGTCATTCGTTCACTGGTAAAATTGAATGGCCAATGGCCCATCAGAATGTTGCTGGGGTTCTAATCGGTAGGGGACTTATGGATTGCTTGCAATACTATGATAAATGCTTGTTTGTTTTTGTTTTGTGTTTTATTGTGATTTTTTACTTATAAATTATATGTGACATTATTCTGTCACTCTAGACAATCTGTAATACATGTATAATAATTGAAGATATAAATTTTAAGATTGTATTTTATATCATTCTTTGTGTATGCATCCATCACAACACTGTATACAATGTCTTGGAATTTTATCTTATTATTTAACAGCAAAATAATTCCAGCACTTACTTTTCTTCCTTTCTTTTTTTTGAATTTTATTTTGTATAAGCTTGTCTCTTTCATAGAAAAGTTAAGCTATTGTGAACTCGTCAGTATCATTGTTGTTGTGCAAAAACTTTAATAAAGCCAATCTTTCAAACAAAATGTTTCATGTGTCCATTGTAAGTAAATGCAAAATCTAGGTTAGTAAGTCAAAAAAGTCAAGGTAACTGCATGTGATTGAATTTGTTGCATTTCATAGTACTCCTAATTCATGTGACACTATAAACATTTTTATGCCCCCACAATGTGGGAGCATATAGCGTTGCACTTGTCCGTCCGTCAGTCCGTCCGTCCGTCCGTATGTCCCGAAATCTTGTGAACGCAACTCCTCTTAAACCGGATGGCAGATTTTGCTTAAACTTACAGGGATGAACAACCTTAATGTGTAGATGGTAGTAAAGGAAGGAATTTTTGCTGCGACTAAATTTAACAGAATTATGGCCCTTTGTTGATTTTTTCACTAGATACTATGTAGAAATTTTGTGAACGCAACTCCTCTTAAACCGGATGGCAGATTTTGCTTAAACTTACAGAGATGAACAACCTTAATGTGTAGATGGTAGTAAAGGAAGGAATTTTTGCTGCGAACAAATTTAACAGAATTATGGCCCTTTGTTGATTTTTTCACTATATACTATGTAGAAATTTTATGAACGCAACTCTTCTTAAACCGGATGGCAGATTTTGCTTAAACTTACAGAGATGAACAACCTTAATGTGTAGATGGTAGTAAAGGAAGGAATTTTTGCTGGGACCAAATTTAACAGAATTATGGCCCTTTGTTGATTTTTTCACTATATACTATGTAGAAATTTTGTGAACGCAACTCCTTTTAAACCGGATGGCAGATTTTGCTTAAACTTACAGGGATGAACAACCTTCAGGTGTAGATGGTAGTAAAGAAAGGAATTTTTGCTGCGACCAAATTTAACAGAATTATGGCCCTTTTTTTATTTTTTCATTATATACTATGTAGAAATTTTGTGAACGCAACTCCTCTTAAACCGGATTGCAGATTTTGCTTAAACTTCCAGGGATTAACAACCTTAATGTGTAGATGGTAGTAAAGGAAGGAATTTTTGCTGCGACCAAATTTAACAGAATTATGGCCCTTTGTCGATTTTTAGTTTTCAACTTGTGGCACATGTAGTCCAAAAAATATTTGACCTAGAGTCATAAGATTGACAGAACAGTGGCGTGTGGGGGCATCCGTGTCCTATGGACACATTTCTAGTTTCATTGTTAAATTAAGCTGAATTAATAACATATTTCACAAAATTTACAATTATATTGGTGATTCAGAATAAAGTGTATTATTCTGAAAATGATTTTGGCAAAATGTTACTTTTGACAATAGTGCCAGTGTCATATTTAATTCTAATTCAATAATACACCATAGCATTGCATTAAAACTTACAAATAATCACCATAAAAAAGAATGCCAATATTTGCTTTCTTGATGTCAATGTAGATCTGTGACCTATTGATGGAAATGTGTTGTTTTGTTGAATTTGTAGTTGCACCAACACTGTTATGGTTATAAAGATATTCCAGTTTTACTTTTTGAGGAAGACCTCAAATGTAGGTTAACACAAAAATTGAATATAAATTTTAAAGTGGCTTGTCTATTGGATATTAAAATTAAGGAACTGTAGTAAACTACACACAGGTTTTATGCCAGTGTGGTACGGCATTAGATTACACATATGTTATTTACGAGTTATGTATGGTATTAGATCACACACAGGTTATTTGACAGTAAAGTACAAAAGTTGACTTCATAAACCTGTAGGTTATATGCCAGTAAAGTAAGGTAGCAGACAACACACAAGTTATATGCCAGTAAATTAAGGTAGTAGACTACACACAAGTTATATGCCAGTAAATTAAGGTAGTAGACTACACACATGTTATTTGCCAGTAAATTAAGGTAGTAGACTACACACAGGTTATATGCCAGTAAATTAAGGTAGTAGACTACACACAAGTTATATGCCAGTTAATTAAGGTAGTAGACTACACATAGGTTATATGCCAGTAAAGTAAGGTAGCAGACTACACACAAGTTATATGCCAGTAAATTAAGGTAGTAGACTACACACAGGTTATATGCCAGTAAATTAAGGTAGTAGACTACACACAAGTTATATGCCAGTAAATTAAGGTAGTAGACTACACATAGGTTATATGCCAGTAAAGTAAGGTAGCAGACTACACACAAGTTATATGCCAGTAAATTAAGGTAGTAGACTACACACAGGTTATATGCCAGTAAAATAAGACATCACATAGGCTATATGAGTAAGGTGCTGTAGTAGGCTACACACATATTATATGCCTGTAAAGTAAGGTAGTTGACTACATGCAGGTTATATGAGTAAGGTGTTGTAGTAGACTACACAATGTTATATGCCAGTAAAGTAAGAAAGTAGACTACACACAGGTTATATGCCAGTTAAGTAAGATAGTAGACTACACACAGGTTATATGCCAGTTAAGTATGACAGTAGACTACACACAGGTTATATGCCAGTTAAGTAAGGTAGTTGACTATACACAGGTTATATGCCAGTAAAGTAAGATAGTAGACTACACGCAAGTTATATGCCAGTTAAGTAAGATAGTACATTACACACAGGTTATATGAGTAAGGTGCTGTAGTAGACTGCACATAGATTTTATGCCAGTACAGTAGAAGAATACACTTAGGTTATAAGCCAGTAAAGTAAGGTTGTAGACTGCACATAGGGTTTTATGACGGTACTGTAGAAGAATACACTGAGGTTATAAGTCAGTAAAGTAAGGTAGTTGATTGCACACGGGTTATATGCCAGTACAGTAGAAGAATACACTGAGGTTACAAGCCAGTAAAGTAAGGTAGTAGACTGCACACAGGTTTTATGCCTGTACAGTAGAAGAATACACTGAGGTTATAAGCCAGTAAAGTAAGGTAGTAGATTGCACACAGGTTATATGCCAGTACAGTAGAAGAATACACTGAGGTTATAAGCCAGTAAAGTAAGGTAGTAGATTGCACACAGGTTATATGCCAGTACAGTAGATGAATACACTGAGGTTATAAGCCAGTAAAGTAAGGTAGCAGACTGCACACAGGTTTTATGCCGGTACTGTAGAAGAATACACTGAGGTTATAAGCCAGTAAAGTAAGGTAGCAGACTGCACACTGGTTTTATGCCGGTACTGTAGAAGATATACACTGAGGTTATAAGCCAGTAAAGTAAGGTAGTAGATTGCACACAGGTTATATGCCAGTACAGTAGAAGAATACACTGAGGTTATAAGCCAGTAAAGTAATGTAGTAGATTGCACACAGGTTATATGCCAGTACAGTAGAAGAATACACTGAGGTTATAAGCCAGTAAAGTAAGGTAGTAGATTGCACACAGGTTATATGCCAGTACAGTAGAAGAATACACTGAGGTTATAAGCCAGTAAAGTAAGGTAGCAGACTGCACACAGGTTTTATGCCGGTACTGTAGAAGAATACACTGAGGTTATAAGCCAGTAAAGTAAGGTAGTAGATTGCACACAGGTTATATGCCAGTACAGTAGAAGAATACACTGAGGTTATAAGCCAGTAAAGTAAGGTAGTAGACAGCACTCAGGTTATATGCCAGTACAGTAGAAGAATACACCGAGGTTATAAGCCAGTAAAGTAAGGTAGTAGCCTGCACACAGGTTTTATGGCGGTACAGTAAAAGAATACACTGAGGTTATAAGCCAGTAAAGTAAAGTAGTAGATTGCACACAGGTTATATGCCAGTAAAGTAAAGTAGTAGACTACACCCTAGTTATATGCCAGTAAAGTTAGGTAGTAGACTGCACACATTTTAAATGCCAGTAAAGTAAGGTAGTAGAATACACACAGGTTATATGCCAGTAAAGTAAGGTAGTATTATATGCCAGTAAAGTAAGGTAGTAGACTACACACAGGTTATATGCCAGTAAAATAAGGTAGTAGACTACACCCAGGTTATATGCCAGTAGAGTACAGCAGTAGACTACAGTCAGGTTATATGACAGTAAAGTACTGTAGTAGTCTACACAATGCAGGTTATTTTAAATTAAACTTTGTAAAAAAACATTAAAACTGCTAATTCAGAAGTGTTCAATAATTAATTACAATACAAGATCAGATTATCACATTTATTCAACTCTTTTTTTAAATAATTGACAATTGCACCATTATCAAGGAATATTTCCTTTAACTTGCAGAATAACAAAACAATCTGACATTATAACTGGCAAACAGTTTTCCATACAAGGAATTTATCATTAAGGCAAGACCTTAACAAATGCCAACACTGCGCACAAAAAACATTGTTTTGAAGGGCGGGGTATATATGATTTATTTAGTTATAAGCTAGAATTATGTCACAAATCTAAATAACATATGCATTTACATTAAGAAAATTAATGAAATTTAGTTTAAATACCATTGTTATGATAAAATTCCCACCCTAAAAAAACAACAACAATTTTCAACAACAAACAAACAAAATCTAACCCAGATGCCATAAGAGTGGAAGGGGTAAGAAACGAACGGTAAAATTCATTGCATAAATCTAAAAAAAAAACATTTTCCTATTTGGTTTGGATTTAAGATGATTTGACACAAAAAGGTGAAATATCCCTTGTTACATGTTAAATATGAATGTTTTTGAAATATGTTATGAAAATAATATGGAAAACTACTATAATTTTACAAGTCAAAAGAAATAAACCAACATATTATGTTAAATTAATCAAAATCTAAGTTATTATATCAGCTATTAAGACTACCAAAGTCAAAAGACTTCAAGTCAAATTCAATAAAAGTTTGTTATTTTTTCACCAGCTCCTTAACAATGTGTGTTTGTTTGTTTGTTTCATTTTACGCCTTTTCCCAACAGTATTTCAGTCATATAGGCGGGTAGTTTCCTAACCATCGTTCCTGGAGAGTTACACCAGTACTAAGCTACCTGCCTCCGTGCTAAACAACCAAAGCATCTCCCGGGGATCGAACCCACACCAGAGAGGTAACTGGATTAGAAGCCATCCACTCTAACCCCTCGACCACGGAGGCTGTTACTTTAAAATGTAAACTTTTCATTTCAGTATTGTGATTGAATGCAAGCCATAGCCATAGAACAACAATCTCATTGCATATCCTTACTATAAGCATATAAACCAAAATATATTTACATGTATAAAATAATCACTGTATCAAAGTTTTCAAAGTAGTACAATCATTACATACCTCTACATATGTTAGATATAATGTTAAACCCTCATCAATTCCATAAATAAGTCTGTCATTCAAAGTAACTCACCTCTATATCAAAAATGTGAAACTAGTAATTTGTAGTAGTTTGAAAATTACAACAAATTAAGTCAATTATTTTGTGATAAATGCAGTATCATTTTGAAATAACAGCTCAGCATCTATCCTACCCCTCAATCTGCTTCATAAACTGATGATTACATCTTGCCATTAACTTACACAACTGCACATAAATTCATTGTATCATTTAGTAAAAGCATCATTTTTTTTTATCATTTAATTATATCTTTACAATAATTTATTGTCTGCACCAAAAATATTACTAAAATAATATCTGAAGTAATAAGAAGCCTAATGTAAATGGTATCCTTTTAAAATATTGTTGGCATCAAAAACTGCATTTTTTTTTTAAGTGTAAGATGTAAAACTAATAAAAGATAAATATAGTCATAAAGCAGATTTTACCTGATCTTATATGGACTGGTTTAGCTATATAACAGTTTTGTCTCTGTTTTTAAAAAAAATAAAGAAACCAAGAAAATGTGAAAAGTTATTTAAGGAAGGAAATTTCCAGTCTAATTTGCCGGAGTATTATTCAATCTGTACAGGTTACAGAACAAAATTTTATAGCCAAGCTTATAGCTGTCCAAAGGAGGACAAATTAAAAGGACAAACAATATCCCAACCCCACCCTCACAATCTATCATTTAGATGACAAAGTTAACTTGTTATTGATTTATAATCTTAAATATCATATATACATCAACTATCCTGTGACCCTGTCTGTGATAAATGTTTTACAATGTCCACCCAGTTCCAGCCCCTTGGCTTTTCACCTGTTGCATTTCCCATTTTTTCATATAAACGTCTTTTTTGGTGTTTAGTAAGCTGTTCTTTCCTTTCTTTCTTTTTTAGATTTTCATCATTCATGTCTGTCTGACTAAGATCTGTTTCACTCTAAAATAAATATACAAAATAAAATTTCTTTTCGGAATACATTTTTCAGACAACTTAATTATTATTTTGTGTTAAACCATTATAAAATTAAACAAATGTCCTCATGTAAACAACATTTGCAAAAGCAAACATGATAATGAAGTTAAAAAGAATGAACTGCTATCATATCTGGTATATCATGTCATTTGTATCCTGCATTCTTTTTGTTATGATGTCTTCCTCACAGTCACGGAATAGTAACCCTTCTAGGGTCACGACTATTTTCCTCGCAAGATTGATTCTTATGATACAAGCACTGGTACAGTAAATTCTTGAAACAGACAACACAAGTACAGGTACTGTAAGTTCTTGAGACAGACAACACAAGTACAGGTACTACAGACAACACAAGTACAGGTACTGTAAGTTCTTGAGACAGACAACACAAGTACAGGTACTACAGACAACACAAGTACAGGTACTGTAAGTTCTTGAGACAGACAACAAAAGTATGGGCACTTTAAGTTCTTGAGACAAACAACACAAGTGTAAGTACTGTAAGTTCTTGAGACAGACAACACAAGAACAGGTACTGTAAGTTCTTGAAACAGACAACACAAATGTAGGTACTGAAATTTCTTGAGACAGACAACATAAGTACAGGTACTGTAAGTTCTTGAGACAGACAACACAAATACCAGTACTGTAAATTTTTGAGACAGACAACACAAGTACAGGTACTGTAGACAAGTGAAGAAAAAGTACCATTAATAGAAGACACAAGTATTTTTAAGTCCTGGTTACAGTACCCAAACATGACGAAAATAAATTTATAAATTTCTTAATCATGTACCTATTTTGTCCTGAAACAACTAGAAATGTGTCCATAGGACACGGGTGCCCCCACCGCGACACTGTTCTGTCAATCTTTTTACTAAGTCAAGGGAAATAACTCTACAAATTCTGGATAAATCCACAAGCCAAACCCCAGGTGCAAATCTAAAATATGCTGAGCAACCTGCCCATAAGGTTTATTGACTATGTCAAATCCTTTTTGAGAAACTTGCGACACAAGTTGAAAATTGCAAAAATTTTCTACGTGAAGGGCAAGAACTCTAAAAATACTAAATAAATCCAGACGAAAATACCTGGTTCACAACTGCACATGCTGATCAATATTCCTGTAAAGTTACATGACTCTAGGTCAAATACTTTTTGAGTTACATGCGACACAAGTTGAAAATTGCAAAATTTTACTAAGTCAAGGGCAATAACTCTGAAAATACTAAAAATATCCAGACGAAAATACCCAGGCGCACAACTACACATGCTGATCAACATTCCTGTAAAGTTTCATGACTGTAGGTCAAATCCTTTTGGAGTTACATGCGACACAAGTTGAAAATTGCCAAATTTTACTAAGTCAAGGGCAATAACTCTGAAAATACTAAAAATATCCAGACCAAAATACCCAGGTGCACAACTACACATGCTGATCAACATTCCTGTAAAGTTTCATGACTCTAGGTCAAATACTTTTTGAGTTACGTGCGACACAAAAGTGAATGGACGGACGGACGGAAGGACGGACGGACAAGGGTAAATCTAAATGCCCGCCACTAACGTGGGGGCACAAAAATAGTAATGAAGAATAAAAATTTACCTTTGTATTAACAATAGGTGCATCTGGCTGATCTGCCATTAAATCATCATAATTCTCCTTCACCCATTCAAATAATGTATATGTCATTGCTGTTTCCAACAAATCTTCAACCTATATTGTATGAAAAATTGAGAGAACATATACAATAGCTTCATTTAAGTACAATTCATTAAATTCATTCAAATATTATATATGGTCACATCAAATAGGTATTACTCTATTTTGATATTATTACATTCAATAGGCTACAAAACAAATGCATCTATGTCATAATACATTTTAAATACTTGAATCTATGTATGCCTAGTATGAAATTCAAGTACTTTTATACTACATGTATAAGGGGAAAGATAACTGTTCTTGAACTGCTTATCATAACTTTGGTAAAATCATTTAATCACATAAAAAGCTAGCAGTTTGCTTAAATTGAATGCTACACAAGCTTGGTTCCTTTAGCCAGAATAGTTTAAGTTGTACATGTACATGTATTTAAGGTAAAATATCCATCAAAACAATATTTTCTTCAATTGCAGAAATTAATTTATTACAGTTCATTTCCTTAGTTTGTTAATTTAAACACTTCACAAAAAATTTACTCTATTCAGAAAATAAAAAGTTTTCAGCAAAATAGGTAAGCATAAAGGGGATCATAAGTGACAGGCTTATCGGGACATTTACTCCAATATTAACTAACATTTTCATTGACAGTTACCCAGTACTATCTCACTATGGTATTCATCGGTGGATAACATTGCACACAATGGTGATGTATAGCTACTACATTACAAACAAACTATTGAGCAATAAAATTTTGTCCAACAGATAGCTTATCTGTGCATCAGTAATTAAAGTGGCCATCAGCTTTTCTAAATGTTAAATAAGTTATTTTTAGTACATCATTTGATATAATTGTCAAATAAAAAGAATTAAGATGGAAAATGAAAACTGCTGTCGATAAAATACATAAACAATAAGGAAACCTCTTGATACCTCTATCTACCATTCCGCTCTCTATATGTAAATAAATAAAGCCGATGATTCATTTCCTGATCTTCTATTTTTAGAAACAAATGTCACGGGCATAAAATATTTACCTGTTCTAAAAGTCCTTGTAATATTTTTTCCTTCACACTAGGTACACTGTAGAAAAGATGGTAAAATATTCATTATTTTTATATGATAGGAGAAAACTCACATTACATAACATTTTAAAAGACTAACAGACAATGTCTTTAATTTGTTTAGATTACACATTGTATTCAATATCTTTTCAATCTAAAACTAAGTGTATTTCTTACAATTCTTCAATGGGAAAATTAAAACTGTAATCAGTCTTCATTATCAAAAGTTATTGAGATCAATAATTCTTACTGGGACTGTTGGAGAAATTTAGAAATATCTATCTATGGACAAAAGAAAGACTTATACTTTCAAATATTTGTTGTACAAGGTATCTATGTTTATGGACAATGGAAAGACTTATACTTACACATGTTTGTTGTAGAATGTATCCATATTTATTGTTGGTGGGGATTCTGGGTAACTTTCTCCCCATGTTATCTCCACAACCAGTGATTTATAGCTATTGTGTTCACCATACTGCAACAGAAATATCACTCACTTACATTACAATCAATTACAAACATTCATGTTTGAATTCATTCCATGCTAATTTTATAATATATCAATGAATGTGTCCATTGATCAATAAGGACAGTAAGATTAAACAAGAGGGCCATGAAGGCCCTGAGGTCGCTCACCTGTATATAGCCCCCCCCCCCACCCATAAGAAGATGTTTCATGCTAAACATCTAAGCTCTAGCTCATTAGGCTTTTTTAAAAGAAGATTTTTTTAAGATTTTACTATACACATATAGTTACAAACAATGACACCCCTGGGGCGGGGCCAGTTTTGACCCCAGGGCTTTTATTTAAACAAACTTTGTAGACACTTACTAGAAGATGTTTCATGCTTAATATCTAAACTCTAGCTATTTGGGTTTTTTCAAAGAAGATTTTAAGTTTTTGCTATAGTATAGGCTATACACATATAAGGAAAATCAATGACCCCCGGGGCGGGGCCAATTTTGACCCCAGGGCTTTTATTTGAACAAACTTTGTAGACACTCACTAGAAGATGTTTCATGCTTAATATCTAAACTCTAGCTATTTGGGTTTTTTCAAAGAAGATTTTTTAAGTTTTTGCTATACACATATAAGGAAAATCAATGACCCCCGGAGCGGGGCCAATTTTGACCCCAGGGCTTTTATTTGAACAAACTTGGTAGAAACCTATTAGAACATGTTTGACGCTAAATATCTTAGCTCTAGCTCTTTGAGTTCTTTAAAAGAAAATTTTTAAAGTTTTTACTATATGCATATAGGGAAAATCAATGACCCCCTGGGGCGGGGCCAATTTTGACCCCAGGGTTTTTATTTGAACAAACTTGGTAGACACCTATAAGAAGATGTTTCATGCTAAACATCTAAGCTCTAGCTCATTGGGCTTTTTAAAAGAAGATTTTTTTAAGTTTTTACTATACACATATAGTTAAAAACAATGACACCCCTGGGGCGGGGCCAGTTTTGACCCCAGGGCTTTTATTTGAACAAACTTTGTAGACACTTACTAAAAGATGTTTCATGCTTAATATCTAAACTCTAGCTATTTGGGTTTTTTCAAAGAAGATTTTAAGTTTTTTCATAAGGAAAATCAATGACCCCCGGGGCGGGGCCAATTTTAACCCCTGGTCTTTTATTTGAACAAACTTTGTAGACACTCACTAGAAGATGTTTCATGCTTAATATCTAAACTCTAGCTATTTGGGTTTTTTCAAAGAAGAATTTTTAAGTTTTTGCTACACACATATAAGGAAAATCAATGACCCCCGGGGCGGGGCCAATTTTGACCCCAGGGCTTTTATTTGAACAAACTTGGTAGAAACCTATTAGAACATGTTTGATGCTAAATATCTTAGCTCTAGCTCTTTGAGTTCTTTAAAAGAAGATTTTTTAAGTTTTTACTATATGCATATAGGGAAAATCAATGACCCCCTGGGGCGGGCCAATTTCGACTCCAGGGCTTTTATTTGAACAAACTTGGTAGACACTCACTAGAAGATGTTTCATGCCAAATATCTAAGCTCTAGCTCTAAGGGTTTTTTAAAAGAAGATATTTAAAGTTTTTTCTTTCGGTTGCCATGGCAACCAGAGTTCTGCATGGAATTGAATTCTTTGAACAATTTATAAAGGTGACCACCAAAGGAACATTCCTGTGAAGTTTGGATGAAATTGGCCTAGTGGTTTATGAGGAGATGTCATTTAAAGTAAAAGTTTACGGACGACCCACGGACGGACGCCGGACGAAAAGCGATCACAAAAGCTCATCCTGTCACTTTGTGAAAGGTGAGCTAAAAACATATCATTTGCACAATTCAACAGAGCACAGGCACTTGGTGTGTGGCTTGGATAGTATACATGTACATGACCACACCTCTTATTTTTATAAAAAAAAATATTTTTTTTTTCACTAATAAAACATTTTTTTCACTCAAAATGTTTTTTAAAATATCTTAATTTCAATAAAACAACAAAGGAAAGTTGTTTTAAAAATTTCATCCATATATACTATTAATATACTATATTAAAAGTATGTACTATAATATTCATAGTATATATGGATGATTTTTTTATAAACAACTTTCCTTTGTTGTTTTATTGAAAATAAGATATTTTAAAAACATTTTAACTGAAAAAAATATTTTATTACTCACATTTCTTTTTTTTATAAAAATAAGTGGGTTTGGTCATGTACATGTATACTATCCAAGCCACACACAACTGCCTGTGCAACAGAGAAGATTAAACTGCTTCTTAAAATGTGAATACAACATACTTTATTAGTATACACTGTACCTTGTACTGGAATGTTGAGTCTCCAGTCTTTTTGAAATTTTCATCACCATCATAAATTGACTGCAAGACTTCAAGTTCTTCCTGTAAAAAAATAATATTCCCTCTTAACAAAAGCATACGCAAGAATTTGTTTGCAACCTTTCAATGTTATCGCATTTTCATCATATTTAAATTGCAGAATGCCAGAATTGACCTTTTCGAAAACCTAGCTAAACACCGTTTTCCGGTACGTTACCGTTTTAGCTCTGGGGAATTACACCAAATGAAGAACATAACACAGTTACGAGATATGTCTTAATTCAGGGTGTCCGTTTGACCCTTGAAATGACACTTTGACCCTTCAAATTTCCAAAATGCCTGATTTGACCCTCATGATTTTAACTGGAGGCTCAAATTTTGTTAAAATCATGGGGATTTTTCCTTGTAATCGGAAAAACTTGGTCAAAATGACCCTCGGGATTTCATGGCTAGTGAACACCCTGTCTATTATGTAACAGTCTATTTTTCTATCATTATTTAACCGTTTTAGGTGAAAAAAAATTGAGTTTTAATATCTATTGCAAATTATTCAAAAAAATAAATCATTTGTAATGAAAATCAATAAAATTCAAACAGACGTAGTGGAATCTTCCATATTCATAATATATAAGGTTATTTTCTGCGTAAACATGTGTATTTACTTTATTTTTTGTATGGAATTATTCATACAATGATATTTAATTATTTTCTTATAAAGAAATTACTGTTTTATTTCAGTTTAATTTTTAAAAAAAGGCCGAAAACATTGAGTTCGCTATTACACTCCATTAGGTGAATTCCCCAGAGCTATGTACAGAAAGTACCAGAAAACGGCGTTTAGCTAGGTTTTCGAATTCGTGAATGATAATGACTGGCTTACATCTCTAGTGCAAAGTTTATAAATGTCATTTTCACACTATCAGCACCAAAAGAAACCCCCATTCATAATTCCAATACTGTCGGGATCATGGGCATTGTTGACAATATGTATGTATTTTTAATAACTTGTTAAAAGTTTGTGTTATATTTGAGACTCCATTTTCCCAAAGTATGCCAACATCTAGCATATTTTTCCCAAGAAAAAGGCTGAGCCCGAGGCCTCTTCCCCAAAAATGGTGTTTGGCCCTGAGTAATGCACTGTTTGAAAATAGATTCACGACAATTTAAAATCCAGTATCAACACCAAAGTAACCCATTTCATTTCTTACATCTTGTTGTTCTTTGTTAGTCATATTTTAAGTTCCCTGTGGAATGCTTTCAAATATCACCATTTACATGTTTATTTTCCCCAGTTCATTTACAGTATCTTGGACGAAATTGTACTGAACGTTAATATTCGAGGTATTCCGTTATACCGTAACATACCGTACAGACACGAATAAATTCCATTTCTTCTCCAACAGACAACTACATTAATTGATTGAGTGGTTAAGTGGTTACTTAGTTAGCTTGTTGGTTTGCTGGTTGGTTGATTGACTGGTTGGTTGGTTGGTTGGTTGTTTGATTGATTGATTGATTGATCACGTTTTGCTATTCTCGTTCTTCGGTTTGTACATGTATATGTGTGTGTTATACAAGCTATTTATATAAAACAAAATCATTTATTATTGCTACCTTTAAGATAAAGTACTATATCAAATCTTAATGAAGTAAAGTCCTACTCTCAGAGGGTACATTGGACATATTTTACTTATCACGAGCGAACCATAAAAGTTATTACATATGTGCACGTTGAAGTAAACACGTGTACAAGTGATAAAAACAAATGCTCCTATGCACCGTCTTCACCTGTCAACATGCAAACACTTTAATCAAACAGGGACACTTTATGACGAGAAAACGACGATAAAGCATAGACTTTTCTGTTCTTGTAGCACGATTTTATTTTTATTTTCTTCTTTTTGTGTGCAAGGAGCTTTATATAAAAGTCTCTGGATTGGTACTTACTTGTTCACGTAGTTCAACCATTAGAAGTTCATGTTGTTATTGTGATAATACGCTAATCATGTTCACTCTGTAGCTTTGATATTTCTCTTGGCATTGTTGACAATTTCTTATGATATTTCTGGGGCTGTATTTTTATACTCACAAACCAATATTGCACTGAAAGTAGAAACCTTTTTAATTGCTATATGCCCAAATAAATTCAGTGCATGTATTGAATTTTGCATAATCCCTGTATTTGTTTTCAATGAATGAATGGGCACTGTGATTGAGTTAATTATCCCTGAAATTGTTTTAAGTTCTATAAAATTAATAAAAATTGACGTCGATTTTGAGAGGGGCAGATCAATCCATGCAGTAATAAATATATAAAGACATTTAATTTAGACTCAAGCAATGCTTATATTTCTATTTCTCACAAGCATGTTATTTTGTTGTCCACTTACTGTTTCCGAAATGTTACTCATTGGCCAATTATCCCAACCATCTGTTGCTTCTGTTGCTTTTTTTGGCACTTTGTTCAGAAGTCGAAATAATGCTTTGTTTACATTTTACTACTTTTATGACTCACACTTATACATTCAGCGCTACTTTCTTCATGTGAAAAGCATCTGGCGTGCTCTAAAACCATTACCGAACCGTTGAAAAACTTCATGTTTGACATTTCTAAAGATGGGAAACACCAGCCTTTGAGATATGTGTTTACATTTATTTTCATTATACACGTAAGTATCATTTGGTTTTCATTCAAAAACTTAACGTATTACAAAACAGGGTAAACTTATTTATTTTCCTTGTCTTTTGTTTTCTTTTATTACTATTTTCACGTACATTTACGTATATAAATATATTTACCTGTCAGAATGGAAATTTTAGAAATCCTTGTTTCTTTTTGGATATGCGGTGCTTGTAAGTCTAAATGAAATTAAACATAACCAAATTGACAATTATAATTATATTAGGGCATTTAAATACTTGTGTTTTATTTTTCTTTGTTGATGAACTTAAAAAAATTATCAAATTATTTTTAATAGTTTCAGATGTAATATTTCAATTCTGTCATATATTGTAACAATTAAATATAGGTACGTAATGATCGAATAAATGTTTAAGTTCTTACAGTCTGCAAAAAAAGATAAAATCATTAAAAAACAAACAAACAATGATCGAAGCAATTTCAGTTTTTATTTAAATTACCTGGAACTATTTCTGCTTCTTTTGCTCTTCAACAATAGTATCTAATGTGAAAGTTAAAATTATACTAATTTGTTTACATTTTGCTACGTTTAAGTCAAACAATTTTACATTCACATGAATACTTTCTGCAGGTGATAAGCATATATCTTATATATGCTTTAATACCAAAAGACAATCATTTAATAACTCATGTTTGCTCATTATAAAGAAATAAAAGAATATCGTATCTAAGGTATAATGTGCCTCTATCTATAATAACCTTTACTCCATACTTATCACGTTAGATTTAAAACAATGGTATATAAGAGTCGTTGAAATGGTGTAACCAGCTACGAAAAAAATGAACTAAAATTAAATCTTTGCCTATGGCCTTACACGATGTAGGTAAGTACATATACTCTGTAGACTATTATTTATTCGTAGTAAGTTAAATCTTATAGTCACCTTTAGAATATGTTAATTTGTAAATTTGTAGAATGGCTATGTTTTATACATGATGTATATGTTTCAAATGTACGGAAGAGCATTAGTGCCAGGTGTATGTTTTTTATTAACTCGAAATTTCGAAGTGCCAGGTGTATGTTTTTTATTAACTCGAAATTTCGAGTTAGTAACTCGAAATTTCGAGTTACTAAGTCGTAATTTCGAATTACTAAGTCGAAATTTCGAGATAAGTAAGTCGAAATTTCGAGTTAGTAACTCGAAATTTCGAGTTAATAAAAAACATACACCTGGCACTAATGCTCTTCCGTACTACAAATGTGATTGACAGGATATGAAAAAAAAATACCTCCACTAGAATCATTGTAAAATGTTTAAAGCAAAGATTACAGAGACGGGCTACAATAAAACCAAATACAAAAAAAATCACATTTTTTGTTAAATTGATCATCAGTCAGTACTTTGTGAAATCTAAATATAAATTATTACATTGTGTCAGGAGCATCAAATTTGAGGGACTTAGCAGACTACAAGAAATGTGGAAACCTACACGAGAAAAGACATGGGAAGTTTAACAAATTAGTTCGTGGTAAATGTAAGTACATTATTTCACAGGCATTCGGCTCATTTGTATGTTCCATAGATAATGCCACTAGGGTTACTCCCGAAAATCATCAACAAAGATCGATAAAAGTCGGAAACTTACGGTGACACAAAGGTGACATATGTGCGTTTTTATTTTTTATCTCGTGCACACGAGATACTTTGTTGTAGCCACGAGTTACTAAGTGGTGGTCACGAGATGATTAAGTGGTGCGCACGAGATACTATTTCGTGGTAACGGGTTACTAAGTCGTGGCCACGAGATAATAAAGACATGTTGAATAATTCAAATATGACCTTGGCCTTTCAATGACATTCAATGTCAAATTATTGAAATCTGCTTAAATTGTCATATTTTATCATTTAATCATAAAAGAACACAAAGGACAAACTGACGTGTTGAATATTTTGAAAACGACCTTGACTTTTAAATGACACTGACAGTTAAGGTCTAATTATTTAAGACAGCTTTAATTGTCACAACCTTGCTTACGGATCTGATTTATTTTTGAACAAAATATTTTTTGATAACTTATTGATAGCAAAAGTTTTTTAATAACGTGCTTTTTATAATTGTTAACATACATATATATTTCACTGTATAATTTTCAAGAAAATTTGTGAAATGTTATTTGTTCATATTTTTTGGCCTCGAGTATCGTTTTTCGTATCACATCAGCAAGAAATATAACTAATAATACACCACCTGTAATTGGCCACTTGAATGAGTCAAGTAATAGAAAGAGCACCGAAACACGAGGCTATCTGATTTGTACGAGGGGGCGTAGCCCCCGAGTATAAATCAGATTGCCGAGTGTTTTGGTGTTCTTTCTCTTTTGTATCATAGTCAAACATAAAAGCACGTTCCCTGTTGTCACAATATGAAACCCCGGCAAAAATGAACCAATGAACGAACATCTGAATATGACATTTCTGTCGCTTTCCCTTTCTCTGCCGTCACAATATGTAAACCCCAGCAAAAATGAGCCAATCAATGGGCATGCTCTGGAGTGCGGGTAACTAATACCCGCACTCCAGTTAACGCACTGTGCATGTATATGTATACGATTTAACCCTGACACATTTTCAACAGAAAGGTCTCCGAACTATGATACAAGTACTTATGGCAAAAAAGTAATAAATTTTAACATAAATACACGTATAGATTGGTGGAGCATCCGTGTAAAGCCATTGTCTTTTTACGCAACTTACTAGATTTTCATCAGCATTTCATTGTTAAAAATATAAGTTTTCATTTGTTTATTGTTGGTTAAAATGTTTGCGGTTTAAATTCTTTTCTTTTTTTTCTTCCTTTGTTTGTTTGATCATTACTTACGAATAGAAGTAACTTTATACTATAGAAATACCACCCTGTTCATTACGTGTACAATAATTAAAAAGTGTTTGTCGAAAGATGTTTTGACATTGATTAAGACATATCTTTCATTTTGTTCAAATGTATGTTTTAGGGTGTCCGTGTTTTTTAATCGTATCTAGAATAAGTAAGACATCTCCTTCTTGGGCATTGTTCTGTTACCATGATCAATTTTCAACACGAGCACATCACGTTTTTATTTTGAGAGAATGTGAAAGGTAATACATACTTTTAGACGAAACGTTTCTTTATTGATGAATGCTTGTTTAATTATAAATAGAATGAAAAAAAGTGTTGTCATGTATAGTACAATATAAAGTTTAATTCACGCGGTTTCTTTAACAAGTATTTTATACTGACACTAAATATCTTGAATCTGCCAGTATCATTTATTAACTAAAGACATAGATCTATCTAAATATCTACCTCCAAATAAAAATTAACACACTTTCAATTATCATATTATAGAAATTATACCTGTAGTGACGAAATTATAACACTTTCCCGCGTACATTTTACATAGACATATTTTATTAGCGCGTTTAAATGATTTAAGAAACAGTATAATTATCCAAAACAGTGATTTATCACTGTTTTGGAGTTCGGATGAGAGGAATTATATCACGAGGGCGTAGCTCGAGTGATATAATGATGTGCATCCGAACGACATGTCTAAATATAGAACGTCAAACTAAATAATGTTACCATCTTAGAACTGCACTATATTTGTTATTTTAACTTTTGTACTTTGATCCTTGTTATTTATTCAGTGTCGATGATTATAAGAGTGAAGATGAACCAATCATAGGATTTTGTGTCACATTCATAGACAAACAACGTAAGATGCTGATTTTTGCCTGTCCATCAAAAGAGTCAAAGGAGGTACATGTTATTATTATTGTTATCACCACTGTTATCATAGCTGTTATCATCACTCGTTTTCATAACTGTAATCATAGCTATTATCACCACTGTGTGTTATCATAACTGTTATCATAGCTGTTATCATCACTCGTTATCATAACTGTTATCATAGCTGTTATCATAAATGTTATCATAAATGTAATCATCACTGTTATCATCGCTGTTATCACAACTGTTATCATCACTGTGTGTTATCATAACTGTTATCATCATTGCTATCGTCACTGTGTTCTCATAACTGTTGTCATAACTGTTATCATAACTGTAATCATCACAGTTATAAATAATTACTGTTATCATCACTTAGCTTATACATTTGAACACTATAAAAACCTTGCAATCACAATGTTAAAAACAATGATATTTTAAGATGATGAAAGGTTAATTAAATTCATCTTAAACCCCATGTACTCTAAATTAATACTTTTTAAAGATTTTGATATCCCTCAATCAAATTGTTGTATTTTTCATTTGAGATTTGGATGCAGGCTTTGCGGTCAGGGATCACAGAAAGTCAAAGTTGCTCAGCGTAAGTAACCTGTTTCTTTTGTTTATTCAGTAATTTTTTGTCAAAGTGTATGTAGAACTCCTACTTCAGACAACCCTGCAATTACGACTAACCCGCAATTAATACCGATTTTTAAATTGATGGGAATTTCAGTAATTTCAATTCTTTATTTCATTACATTGTATTTATTAAACTCTGCTAATATTTTTATGAAACGGCCTCTGTTAATCTAATAAAGACATCGTTGTTGCTACACATAAACAAAATCATGATGCTTGTAAGTTGTTTGGCATTTATTTGCAATTATAAATATAACAATATTTTGTAACAGAGTTACCAACGCCCCCGCCTCAGGGAAGTTTTATATGAAGCATAATATTGTGCTATTTCAAAAGATTGAGGTATGGATCTCAGAACATTCAGTCAAAAATTATGATCAATTATATACTGATGCTAGATTTGCAAATACAACAATAAATTTATCAAAGAAATAAAATGAAACACGGAATTTAAAAATCTTGACCTTGGAGGTAGGGGTGCAGGTGTTGTACTTGACAAATCGTCTTATTATTGTGACTATTTGTGCCAAGTTATTTCAAAATCCCTTGAACTATGAAGAAGTTCTAGATCGGACACAAAATATACCCTATAACAGACTAAGCTAATTTTTTACCTCTAAGTGTGACATTGACCTTGGAGGTAGGGATGCAGGTGTTGCGCATGCCACATTGTCTTATTATAGTGACTATTTGTGCCATTTATGTTCAAAATTCTTTGATCTATGAAAAAAGTTATGGACAGGACACAAAATATACCCTACAACAGACTATGTAAATCTTTGACCTCCAAGTGTAACCTTGACCTTGGAGGTAGGTGACCGGTTGTTGCACATGACACATCGTCCCATTATTGTGAACAATTGTGGCAAGTATTTACAAAATCCCTTTAAAATTAAGAAAGTTATGGACCGGACACGACATATACCCTCAAATAGACAATGTTGACAATGAATGGGCAAATGAGACCATAACCCTGGAGGTAGGGGTCTGGTTGGTGAGCATGACACATCGTCTTATTATAACACACATTTGTGCCAAGTTATTTCAAATTCCTTTGATAAATGACAAAGTTATGGACCGGACACGAATGTGTGACGGACGGACGGACGTAGCCTATTCCTATATCCCCATTTTTTCTTCTAAAAAAGGCGGGGGACAATAACAAAATTGTGCCCACTCCATAATAATAATAATAATAATAATAATAATAATAATAATAATAATAATAATAAAATAATAAAAGTAAGACTAAAGAAAAATGGATCACTGTCATAGATTATTATACTAGTAATTAAGCCACCTCAAGTCCATTTTGACTAAGTCCCTTTGATGGTCCTAATAGCGAGAATTTACTTAGATTAGATTAACAGAACTTGAACTCTACATAGCTAAATAACGATTTCAAAGAATAACTTGTTTTCTAGTAGTATTTTTTTATTTAGATACCAACTTTGTTCAGTCTCAGGCACGTTTGAAAGTTATAATATGTCAAATTATAATGAAGTTAATTTATCATTTCAGGGACAGTGGCATTTCAAGTGGAGGATGTATGCATGATATTAATGTTTTATAAACTAATTATAATAAATATCCATGTAACATAAATTTATGTATTCAATTATCATATTATTCATATTATTTTTATTTCCATCTCATTCAATGGAGCTCAGTTTTCGGAATCTTAATTTAAAAGAAAACACCATTGCGCTTTTAGAGTTCGTTATTTGTCAATTAAGCACGGCAATGTTTCGTGTTTGAAAATTAAGTTACAATTGTATATATATTTTGATGATTTAGCTTTGATGATGGACCCTGTTTCAAATACATACGTTACCGAATCAACAATCAGACAGAGCAGATATGGCTTATACGAAGACATGGATCAATTACCAGTTGGTACAGGTAAAACAACAAAAATATAAACGCTATGTATGATAAAAAAATTGTTAACTATGCTTGAAAGTCACATGTGTATAATAGAGAAAAATTCAATGTCTTAAGAACGCCCCAAACGGCAAAAAATGAAAAGGTGGCAGGCTTGGTTTGATTGAGTCTGTTAATTATACTCGTATGTTAATGGGGCAGTACTGGGAAGTGAAGAGCCACAATCTATGCCCCTTAATTAGCGCCGGCTTAAGCAGAATTTCAACATAAAATAGTGAAATTTTGAATTAAGAAACATCGACAGAAGTGTTCATACGGCGATTATCACAGAACCTTCAATGTGACACGTTCGTGCCATTCCGTAAAAAGCGGCGTATGGTCACCAAGTAAAAGAATGCGTGTGTCCTAAACGAGAAAACAAAAGATGGAACTAAATAAAATTGAATTTTGAAAGGGGATCAGAGGTTATGTGTTGGTAATTTAAATCTTGATAAAAACAGTCTGGTTAATCTAGTTATATAACATAGATGTATAAATATTGCCTATTCATATGACAGAATTTTCCTCATTTATTCAATGTTTGTAGAATACTTGACGTGTATAAATCTAGGTTTACATAGTGTTTCAATGGAATTAGAAATATGGGTGGTGGTGCTTCGTACTATTAATAGTGTCCTGGTGACCCTATATCACACACCAGCTAGAGGTTTTAAGATTTGCAAAGTACATTGTAAATAGTGAACAAAACCAATAACTTTGGCATTCATTCACCTATAGGAATTATTTCAAGTCTAAGTCTGACCAAGAAATTGAGCCAATGTGATTTTCATTGATGCCACTAGCTCAAAGGAGTACTTATGCTACCTTTCATAGTAATGTTATGAAATGGACCAAAGAAATATTGTAAAATAAAATGAAAATGTTAAATAGTTTATATACTCATGTTTAAGTAGATCAAGAGAAGCCAAGTAAACACGGTGCTGAATATAAACCTGAAGCTGACGCAAATTCCCCTAATACACAACGATATCAAAGACAGGAAGCAGTTGAAATGGCGTCGATAGGTATGTTTTTTGTTGTTGTTGTACCTGATATACCATTTTCAATAAAAAGGACCTGAGATCGTTATTTATTTACCTATGTAGTGTCCTCGGGTTTGGACCTTATGTCACACGTTTTCGAGGGCACATGTGCATTTACCTGGCAGCGAAACGGTTATAACATTTTAAAAATCATTGCCCACAATTGTAAGAAAATGGAACAGTGTCGTAATGATAAGGGTGTCTGCCTCTCAACCCATCGTTCGTGGGTTCGAGTCTAAGTCAACTCATGAACACTTTTTATTTCATATGAATTGCTTGTTCACTTAGTTCCATTAAGTCGAAAGTGGTAAATTAAAGCTGTATCAATTTGTTTCGCGGTTAAGCATTTAAAAATGAATATACATGTATGTTTAAAATAACTGTAAAACCATATACATCGTTCTCTTGTATGTTTTACACAATTCTGGATCCTAGAACCATCACCTTCTGTTGAATTTCTAGGTGGAAAGAAAGACAAGAGTCATAAACATACAGGCAGGGAACAAAAAGTTCATTCTGAATCACACTACTACGATTATAATTCACAAGATGAACATAGAATGGAAAAACAAAAAATGACACAAGGTGTGTATATATATCTTAATAACAATTAAATAATTGTCTAATTAATCTGAAAGCGCCTTCTGCGTAGGGCAAAAACAAATTATATGTAATACAAGAAAAATCAGTTTCATATTAAACAATTTTAAGTATTCTGATCTAATTCTCGGGAAATGTGAAGCAATGATGAGAAGAAATAACTAATTTGAAAAATCCTGAAAATGTTCAATTTATGGCATTTCATCCGGCTCTGACGTAAGAATATACCGTATGTATGTTTGAATAATTTGTATTATGTTTGATTGAAGAAGAGCAAAATTCAACCGATAGATTTGACTTCTTGTCAGTAACCGCACCATTGCCTAGCACGGAAAATACCCAAAGCGGTGGAACACAAGAAACATCTCATATTGGAGGTGATGATAACACCTGTGTAAAAACTATGGCCGTACCTGACGAATTCGACTCGAACGAAAATTATGAGAACTTGGTAGGTTATAATAATGTTCTTTTCTATAAAATTATTTGTAAATAAATGTTGAATAAAGCATACTTAATTTTTCTTATATACATGTTTTATTCACACAGTAATACATGTGTTATTTTTTAAATGAGCCGCGCCACGACAAAACCAACAATGGGTTTGCGACCAGCATGGATCCAGACCAGCCTGCGCATCCGCGCAGTCTGATCAGGATCCATGCTGTTCGCTTACAAACTCTATAACAAGTATAGAGAAACTGATAGCGAACGGCATGAATCCTGATCAGACTGCGCGAATGCGCAGGCTGGTCTGGATCCATGCTGGTCGCAAAGCCACTATGTTGGTTTTGTCGTGACGCGGCTCATTTATTTTCACCTATTGCTGCGTTAAATAAATTTATGAATTAAGAATTTACTTAGATTACGAAAATAATGCTAAAAATAAAACACTTCAGACCATGCAATTTATATGTTTGTAACTATTTATACGCTATATGTCTAATTATGTAGGTATTTTAACAGAGATCAAAAGAAATAGCACAGCTGACAAGATTGCTGGGGGAATGAAGCCGAAAATGTATGGATGCCAAACAGTTCACTTAGAACTTAAATTCCCGTGGTTATAATATTTTCTCATGGCTATTCGTCTCTTATAATAAGCTATTTATTATAATTACAAATACACAAAAAAGTCATTGACAAGCATAAAGCTCTTTAAAGAAACAGTTGATGTTTCAAGGGAATCATTGCAGACAAATGTTGTGAAAATAAATGACAGCCTATAAGAGCGAATTTATTTTTTTCAATTAATTAAGCTACAGAAAACAAAACATTGTAAATGTGCAGGATTGACTACATTATAAAAATATAAATTCAAATTTGTCAATAATCTGTAGCAAAGTTCTAAAATGCAGGTGACTAGTTATCTACAAAGATAAAAAAACATAAAGCATATCATGTAATATAGTTTATACTTTTCTTATAAATGTTACCTTCCACTTCCATATTTACTAGTATAAGTAAATGTATTATACAAATTGAAATATAAATACGTGTATTTCTTATAAAATGTTTATGTAATAAACATAAATGTAAATTATGTTCATATTGATGCGCATGTGCTTGTAAATATTTATTTTTCACTGTTATGAATTAAGAAAGAAATACTATCTATCTATATAAGCAAATGAAATTGCAACATTTGCAACACAAACTTAAGAAGACTGTCATGAGATAGGCTTTTTCTGTTTTGCCATTGTGAATGTTTATCATAATACACATGTATTACTAAAATAAAATTAACTAAATTGGTACTTTTAATCTTTTAATTATGCTTTTCTCATATGCACATAGTGTAAATACAATGTATTTGATTATGCAATTATTTATATATATATATATATATATATATATATAGAAATGAGAGAATATATACACACATACCACCACATCGATATGCCAGTCCAATTACGGCACAGCGCCTAGCAGAACAGTCATGAAAGCATAGCCACTGCTCATCCACCATCACAAAAATGATGGTTTCAGAACAGCTTTATATACAGTCACAAACTGCACTACACATTGAAACAAGCTCAACATTCACATATATAGAGTTTGTTCTCTGTTATCATATCTCACAAAATCAACGATGACATTTTTATTGTCTTCTTCACTGATTGGGACCAGAGAACTATATATCTATTTCCGAAAGTCAACTGGATCACGTAAGATCAAGTAGATCCGTAGGATACAATGAATTTAGACAAATAAAGTATATATAAAGGGAGATAATTAAATTCAATACAGTTATACTTTCCCCTGCGTGGGATCACTTAAGATACAAGTGTGCAGATAAATTGATAGAAATGAGAGAATATATACACACATACCACCACATCGATATGCCAGTCCAATTACGGCACAGCGCCTAGCAGAACAGTCATGAAAGCATAGCCACTGCTCATCCACCATCTATCAATTTATCTGCACACTTGTATCTTAAGTGATCCCACGCAGGGGAAAGTATAACTGTATTGAATTTAATTATCTCCCTTTATATATATATATATATATATAATATATATATATATATATATATATATATATATATATATATATATATATATATATATGTGTGTGTGTGTGTGTGTGTGTGTGTGTGTGTGTGTGTGTGTGTGTGTGTGTGTGCGCGCGCGCGTGTGTGTACTTAAATTGTGTATTTGGAAATGTGAAAATGTGTTAATAATAATGTATATATTCAAATCAATTCTTAAAATTCCTTATAAATAAGTACGAAATAAGAGTTATCTTACAATGACAAAAGAAGATATAAGAATAAAGATCAATCAATCTTTACCCCGTGTTAAATTTCAAAGGTAGCTGCTGATGTTGCTGGTATGTCGCCACTATTTTCAAAAGTGCTTATGACTGGTACACTATTAAAATATTGAGTGTGACATGAAGTGCAACTTATTCTTAGTTGAAAAAGGGAACTTATAAACAGAACAAACATACATTAATTTAAGACTCATACATAGTATATTGTCTACAAACACTAAATGTACAGCAAACATACAATTTGTAAGTGACAAATATTTACAATCAACACAAGTGCATTATTAGTATCTCAAAATATATGTGTTGAGAATGACAACAAAACGTTCGATGCTTTAAGTGCTTTTCCTGATAAGTATTCAATATACAAAGCGAAGTTACCATTAAAAGAACACAGAGTGCCTAAATAATAAAAACTATCTACAACTTCTACATCTATACAATTATAAGTCCATTTTCCTTCTCGTTTTAACTCCACTTTCTAAAAACCATGATTTTTGTTGTAGTGCATTGACTTCAATTCCGCATTGACAACAGTATGTATGCAAAAGATCAAGATTGTGTTGTAATTCATCTGGTGTCTTTCCAAAAATTGCCATGTCATCAACAAAAAGCAATAAAATAATAACCATAACATCTATGAGTAGTCCACTACTTAAATTGTATTGTAAGAAAAAATCTATATTTTCTAAAAAAAAAAAGAAACCAAAACTGGTGAAATTATCTACCCTTGTTTTAGACCTATGCATATTCAAAAAAGTCAGAAAAAGAATAACAATGTTTAACACAGGACTCGACCACGTCATACATGTTTTGTAATAAGTCTTAGAACTTTCCCTTGTACACCTATCTATAAAGTTTAAACCATAATGCATTCCTGTAAATGGTATTAAAACATTTTTTAAATCTATGAAACCTACATATAAAGTCTTATTATGGTTAATATAGTGCTCAACTAAAGTACTTATAGCAAAAATAACATCTATTGTTGAATAAAGTTGCTAGATATATGATGAAGAAGAGTAACCCCGAAACTCTGTCTCAAAACTTGAGGAAATAAGAAACAGATTTCCACCAATTTAGTTACACAAATCAAATCGTAAACACCCTTGTATCAATTTAAAGTTACAGCTAGGATTCTAGGACTGTCATTTATAAATTAATGCCGATCATTATCTTTTGTATCCACATTGATGTCTATTATAATAATTAAATGAGCCGCGTCACGACAAAATCAACATAGTGGGTTTGCGGATCCAGGATCCATGCTGTCCACTTACAGACCCTATAACAAGTAGAGAAAGTGATAGCGAAAAGCATGGATCCTGATCAGACTGCGCGGATGCGCAGGCTGGTCTGGATCTATGCTGGTTGCAAACCATAAACCATTATGTTGGTTTTGTCGTAATGCGGCTCAAATACTTGTAATTTACTGTTCTATCCGACTACTGACATCTGGATGTATGGAAAAACAGGGATAGTTGACTTAATTAAACATTAAACATTATAAAAAGTGCAGGCATGTTACAACTGTATACTTAGTTTTGAGTTTTCGCTTTCAATGAATCGATCTCTTTGCAAATGATACATACTTTCGTGCTTGTGGTTTAATTTGAATAACATGTCTTTTAGCGTTGATTTATTTTAGTAAAAATATATTAGCTGCAAAATACTATAATATAAACAGCAACAAACAATAAATATGAACAGAATAACAGCCAAAATTGTGTGAACTGAAACAATCATTACATACATGCATACACAACACTATACATTCATGAAATAGAATCATATAAATAATTAACAAGCAAATAAGGTTGTCATTAAAGTTTTGTTACGTAGCTTTTTACAGAGTAGTATTTAATAGAATTATGTGTTCTTGTGAATTTTAAAACATATTCATGGCATCAATCTAAATAATCTTTACATAATATCCATGCAAATGCAAAGTCCTATTAGCGTAAAGTACAAACGCCGAAAACTGTCTTTGTTCACCATGACTTCCAGTGAAATTCAAAGCGGAACATTAAATAAAAGCATTATTTTCATTGACCAGAAATCTTTTTCTAATTTGAGTAAAAGTTACCTTGACATTGACCCTAGGGACAAACGTAGTTTCTACAAACTCAAACCATTTTTCGATGTTTGGTAATAGCGACCTTAACCTTAACCCTAGGGATCCAAAAGCAATCCAAGCTCCAAGGACTTCACATAAGTTTGCTATATACCAGGTTTGATTACAATAGCTCAGGTATAACACAAGTTATGATCCGAAAACCATGAAGTTGACAAACTCGATCACTCCTATATACCCCCCCCCCCCTCTTAATCTTGTGCAGGTATAATTAAGTGCGAATAATTGCAAAGGGCAATAACTCCATGGTCATACAAAGAGAGTTATGGTTTCCGAGCAATATATTCTATGTCATATGAGATGTAACCATTTGCGAATTTTTAAACTGATGCCTCCAATACTTTTGGTAGTTATACCCCGGAAAAACTTAAGAATGTAAAAAAACGAAATTTAATACATGTAGCAAAGGGAGTTATGGTTTTATAGGCACTGCACTTTTCTTTTCCTTAATGAAATCTTTTTATAGTTGATATCTACAACAAAGAGTTTTCGAGTTAAAACACGCAAAAAAACAAAACCCAACGGTCAGACGGCTAAACGGATAAGCTTGTTCAAGTATGACCCTGATCTCCATTATAGTCCAATTTCTTTGCCACAAAGTTACTATATAGTCTGATAGCTATAAATATGTACAAATGTGATTATGTAATACATTTTCAAGTGACTGCATGCCAACAGCTTCAAACACGAATATGATTTAAAATTCAATTTATTGTTAAATGCTTTTGCTTCAATGGATCCAAAATAGTCTACAAAAACACAAGATCCATTCAACATTTCCATTGTCACTCCTCTATTTTATGATCTGTCTAAAATTATCTTTATCAAGCTTCTTTGTGAAGTTCTTGTCAATATCCGCCATGGTGACACCTTTCACTTCTAGTTCTCACGTACTCTTCGAGGGTAAGTACCATCTGGGTAACCGAACCTTAAGTAAAAAGTATTACATGTACTTACATGGCGAGACATCAGAAGTTTAACTTTGTTACATGGCGAAATCTTGATAGTGAAAAAGATTAAAAAATTGTACATATTATTGAAATGGGTAACGATCTATCAAAGCCGAAATTTATCTAATTTATTAACAACAAGTTGTTAAGCATTACATACATAAATATATAAGAATCAAAGAAAGTGTTTGAATGTACAAAATATAGGTATACATGATCTTTTTTATATTTTTTTCTGTTTGTTAAAAACAAACTTACACCAACTGTAGAGGAATCAGATTTCGTTTTCACGTCATCTTTTATGTCTCCTGTTTCGTTCTCGTAAGAATGACTCTCATGCACCATACCTACAGAAACATGTCCAGTTCGTGGTTCAACTTCACTTTTATGAGACTGTTTTATTTTGGTTATATGTGTTTTGAAAACATCTATAACTGAGCTCGCTATATCTTTATCGTTTAGAAATAAATGGACATGGAGATTTTTACTATCGTTGAAAAACTTAATCAACTCAGAGAGCAACAACCTTGCGCTGTCTATTGCGTCCATATCGTCACAACCTAAATAGAAAATGAAGAATATCTTTCAAACTTATCTATATTTCGACAGACCATATTACTACTTTCCATTTTTCAAATCCAGTCAGAAAGGAAAAACTCAATTTTGCAATTGAAGGAAAACATCAAAAATGAACATCATCAAAAGTTTACTTTTAGCTTTTCAGAACATTATTGTAATTAACAAGTACTCATTGGAGGAAAGTCAAGAATACATTAAACTAAGTAATCTCGTACATTTTGTATAGTAAAGGCTTACATCGAAGATCAAGTATTATATACCTGTTCCCAATATTGGTAACGCCAATGAAGAGATATTTTTCCTCTTTGTTTCTAGTAAAACATTCCTGTAAACGATCGAAACAAAATTTGGTTGGCATTTTCTGGTAATAATGGCGTGCATTACCCACTGAAATCCACATTTTCCGCCTTGTGTCGTAATTATATCGCCATAGTTGATTTTTAACTTGGAAAACTTTTTTATCTTTGCATAACTGTAAAGATCTCCCCCTACTTTTAACAATGCTTGAGCAATCATACCTTTTGCTTCCCCTTGTTTATTTTCGCTACAAACTATTGCTTCAACATCAGATATACTCAATATGTCTGCATCATATACTTCAACCACATTTCCAGGTGGAAAGAAGCATTTTAATTTTTTACTATCTTGAATGTATGAGGCTTGTTCGTCATATTCAGCGAACGTTTTCTTTGGCAAGTTCTGCTGGGACGAAATATATTTCGACGTTTTCCAAACTGTATTTCTTGTTGCCGATTTCTTATCATTGTCTGTTACTGATGCACCACCACTTTTGTCCACAGAAGATCTTTCAATATATAAATTCATGTTATAAGGCGAATGCTTTCCATCATGAATTACGTCCTGAAAAGTCTTTTGAATTATCTCAACCATGTTTCGATTCTGGTCAATAAAATGAATTTCCTTTACGTTTTTGCTTCTTCTTTCCCTTGTGAACATCTTTACAGCCTCTGCATACTGAACAGCACAAACCTCTTGAGGAACATCAAACTTTCCTAAGAAAAAAGGGTATAACAGATAAGTTTTACTATTTTAATCACTTGATTAAAAAACCTCAATACAATTGAAAATTAATTTGAAATATCAGTATATGATAAAAAAAATAATAATAGCATGTAAGTACCTGAATTTAAAGATGGAAATGCAATACTAGTGCAATTCTCATTTTCGGCTAGTTGTAAGCAATTGAGCGTTGTCTTCCTTAGATCATCAGCACATTTTGTGAAGTTCGATCTTGTCATAGGTTTATAGTTGATCCACCTTGGGAAAACAGCTTGTATGACGCAAGCACCAGTTTGTTCTGCGGAAGTAAAGATTACAATTTTTAGAAAATAGCGTATCAGCACCGCAGTTTACTACTCAAATCCCGGGTACTAGTGGTATGATTGCACTTCTTAATTGCTAGGTATAATTTTCAAAGTAACATAAATAAATAAAAAGCTAGCTAGTTACTTAGCATCACCTTAGTTCTTTCTTAAATATATTTCAACGTAAACAGTTCTATTTTCTTTCACAGAAATTAATTTGAATATCAAATTCGTACTATTTAACTATTGATAATTGTTTATTAATAAAATATATTAAGAAAAGTAGAAGTCATGGAATTTGCAAAATTTATTTGTTTGAATATAAGATAATAATAATAATAATAATAATAATAATAATAATAATAATAATTAAACTTGTTAATCACCCGTTTTTCGATTCAAAAAGCATGCCTCTTTCACCACTTGTACGTCAGTGGCTGAGATATTATCAACGTCATGTTGTTGATTCCCTTCTATTGCAATTACCGTACAATCAACTGGAGCATTTAATATATCACCCATGTATACTCGCAACATGCATTGATCTGCCTCGAAGACTTTCAAATATTTAGTATCCGTGGTCCATGAGAATGTTCTATCATACATTCTTTGATTCCGGTGACAGTCTTTTGATGATCTGCGTCCGTTTTCCTCCTTATTTTCTTCCGACGGCGTTTTCAATGCAGAAGAATGTGTATTGTCTTTGCTAAAATTCTTCTCTGTGGGTGCGAGGCCACTACATGCAAGTTTATGTTCATCTTTTTGCTTTTGTCTTTGATTCCTGCGACAGTCTTTTGACGATCTGCGCCCGTCTACCTCATTATTTTCTTCAGACGTTTTTTTCAATGCAGAAGAATGGGCATTGTCTTTGCTAAAATTCTTGTCTGTGGGTGCAAGGCCACTACAAGCAAGCTTATTTTCATCTTTTTGCTTTTGTCTTTGCTTCCTGAGACAGTCTTTTGATGACCTGCGCCCGTCTACCTCATTATTTTCTTCAGACGGGTTTTCCAATGCAGAACAATGGGCATTGCCCTTGCTAAAATTCTTTTCTGTGGGTGCGAGGCCTCTACATGCAAGTTTATTTTCATCTCTTTGCTTATGACTTACATAACTTGCATTGGAAATATCCGACTGATTTGTGACAGACAATTTCAGCAATTCCTGAACTTTTGCATCCAAACGTTCTTTTAACATGTTAATACTTTTTTCTGTGCCAACCATTTCTATTCTAACTTGACTGCAGCTTCTCCCTAATTTTGATAATAAACAGGGTTTGATAAGAAATTAATAAAGGTTGGCAACAGCTTAATATACTTTGACAATGCGTTATTGTATATTATTGGATGTTTCTTAAATATTTCATTTTATTGGAATTAAACCAACATAAATAAAGAGTGCAACAAATAATGATCATTAAACATTTCATGTATATCATATGGATCGAAACAAACCCAATTACAGGAATAATTAGGAAATTGAAAAAAAATACGTTAACGTACGTATTATCTACTTTTACCAAATTTCAATATTCTCAAAAAATGTATAAATGAATTTTGAAACTTTAACATATGTGGGTTTACGTTGGTGGTCACAGAATATTCCCGTTTAGAATTAGATCATACAAGTATAAATGAATAAAGCTTACCTGACATTTCGATTTTCTTGAAATACTGAAATATTTAAACACAGGCTTTAATATGAATAAAGTGTCATAGATACACAATAGAAATGTGATTTATTTTTGATGTAATCGCCATCAACTGGCTAAGGAGCTTTGAGCTTTTATTTCGGAAGCAAAATGATAAGCATCTGCATATAATGTACTTATTTACGATCCTAGACGAAACATAGCTTGTACACTTTTCTCAATGGTAAACATGCATGTATTTACACAGTCGTACCTCGTGTTCCTTGATGGGTCATAAATTAAAGGCCATAACACAATGTCGAGGTTAAGAATGAATGTATTCACATTCATCCCATATTATTGTTTCAAAAAAAAATTTGATTGATTAATTTATATTTATGATAAAGGAACACAAAGAAGAAAGGCTCGAAACAGGGATCTGGTAATTCACGGCTGCCTGTCTATATTTGTTTCATGACAATATTTTTAAGAAAAAAGAAAGATCTTATTCAAATTATGCACAACTAGTATACTGACTATAGTCAAGGACATCATGTCTGCCGATAAGGAGAGAAGGAAAGCATGCATGCATGCCGAATGATTTTTAGACAACTGGACAAGCAGATCTGAGTTTGCTGCTAAATTAACTCTGTTATAATTCGCGAGAAATATCATCTAAAATTTCTGACAAGATATTGTGTATAAATGCTCACTTTGCAACAAAACAAAAGATAATACAAACGAATGAAAACGTAAATTGTATAGCAGTATCATGAAATAAAGAATTTAGTTTTATCATAGAAAATAATATTGTCATTAAAATCAAAATTTCTTACTGAATCTTAAGTTACCAACCTGAAAGAGTTCTATATCCTTGTGGTAAATAACGAACTTGATTATTTTCAGTGTTGTTTGTGGGCGGTCAAGTTTAAATCTCTCTACACATCCGAACATTTCTGAAGCAACGAGTTCCGCTGGATAACCTAATGAGCCCGTTCCCATTGCCGGAAAGGCGATTGATGTACGTCCGTTGTCTGAAGCTAATTGCAAACAGTGGGTCATGTGTATTCTTATGTTCTGTAGAAATAATTACAAATATTTCAATTGAAATAAAGATATTTTTCCTAATCAATAACGTGAAATGTTTGCTTAAACATTTTGATTTACATGATATCCCGGGTATTATACAGTTTAATTGCACGGTTGTAAATATATAATGTAAAAAAATACGATTTCTTTCTCGTATATTATTTATTCTCCTATGCTAACACATAGTTGGTAAAATTTACGTCTGAGTTTTTTAAAACAATAATTTATTCACATGTGAATAACTGAAGGGCATAACACAACGTCAATAAACAATGGCGTTTATTTGGTGTCCTTGCGATTAAAGAAAACAAGAGGGCCATGATGGCCCTGAGGTCGCTCACCTGTATAAAGGCACCCAGAGCGGGGCCAGTTTAAACACCAGGGCTTTTATTTGAACAAACTTAGAGGACACCCATTAGAAGATGTTTCACAATGTTAAGTTTTTACTATACACATATAATGAAAAACAATGATCTACTCCCCCCCCCCCCCCCCCCGTCAGGGCCAATTTTAATCCAGGGTCTTTTATTGGGACAAACTTGGTAGACACCAATAAGAAGGTGTTTCATGCTAAACATCTAAGCTCTTTTTTAAAAGAAGATTTTTTAAAGTTTTTACTACACACATATAGTTAAAAACAATGACACCCCTGGGGCGGGCCAGTTTTGACCCAAGGGCTTTTATTTGAACAAACTTTGTAGACACTCACTAGAAGATGTTTCATGCTTAATATCTAAACTCCAGCTACTTGGGTTTTTTCAAAGAAGATTTTAAGTTTTGCTATACACATATAAGGAAAATCAATGACACCCGGGGCGGGGCCAGTTTTGACCCCAGGGCTATTATTTGAACAAACTTTGTAGACACTCACTAGAAGATGTTTCATGCTTAATATCTAAACTCCAGCTATTTGGGTTTTTTTTTTTCAAAAAAGATTTTTTAAGTTTTTGCTAAACACATAATAAGGAAAATCAATGACCCCCGGGGCGGGGCCAATTTTGACCCCAGGGCTTTTATTTGAACAAACTTGGTAGACACCCATTAGAACATGTTTCATGCTAAATATCTTAGCTCTAGCTCTTTGAGTTCATTAAAAGAAGATTTTTTAAGTTTTTACTATATGCATATAGGGAATATCAATGACCCCCTAGGGCGGGGCCAATTTTGACCCCAGGGCTTTTATTTGAACAAACTTGGTAGACACTTATTAGAAGATGTTTCATGCTAAATATCTTAGCTCTAGCTCATGATCATTGGTGTAATATTTCTTGTGTAATTTATGTACGTATATTTATTATGGATACGGAGTTCAGTAATTCACAAATGTGAATAGATTGAAGTAAGAACACAGGTGTGAGCTTATCAAGTTTAATCTCAGAACTGGCTAGTGGCGGGAATCGCCTGTCTATACATAAGAACTGCCCATTCAAGCATTAATGGAATAGTACTGATAATATAAAGGTCAAGGTAAAATAATCATGCAGGTTAGACTAGTATCTGATATTGTTACATTTCCCTCTTCTTGAGAATTTGAAACTCTTTCAATATACAAATGTCTATTAAATATGTTTGATAATCACTTAACAATAATATTTTTATTACATGAAATAATGAATAATATAGATGTTGAAGTTGTCACTTAACAAACAAACAAGCTTTATCATTGATGAAAATACACACACACACATATATATATATATATATATATATATATATATATATATATATATATATATATATATATATATATATATATATATATATATATATATATATATATATATATATATATATATATATATATATATATATATATATATATATATATATATATGAATTGCAATAATGCCTGTAAATAAAACATAGGTTTTAACTAATAAGTCATAAAGTTCAATCACATCTTTTTTTTAAATGTTTTCTGCTTTATTGTTCATTTGTTACTCCATTTTTCATCAAAGTATCTTTTGTTCTGTTTTACTTCCTGCCTGAACGTGTGACATAAGGGTTATTTTGGCGGGCTTATCATTGCACTCAGAGGTTATAGCGTGGTCAGAATTATGTGATTCTGGAAAGTTACTGACAGTGGGTTCAATAAGGGGTTATTGGGAGGTGATTCTTCCAGGATTCTAGGTGAGAATTCTTGAATTTCTGGAAAGTTTTCCTTTGTTTTGTTCAGCTTGCCCCTGTTTCTGCGGTAAATACCACCTGTTTTAGTGAGCGGTCATCGTGTATTTCTATAACTCTTGATGGCTCCCAGTGATTTTTAACCTGAAGCCGTATATACTCATTTAGTTTTAGAGGGGGGAGTTTTTTGGTGGTTTTATCATAGCAAGATTTTTGTTTTTGTTTGATATCTTTCATTTTTTTATTTATTGTCTTAGGGTCGATGCATTGGGGCTTCAGTTGCGCATTAGTGACAGGTAGAATTGATTTTGTTCTTCTACCCATTAATAGTTGGTTTGATGAAAAGCCAACTTCAAGGGGTGTATTTCTATATTCTAGAATAGCCAAATATGGATCTTTCTGGCTTTCCTTGGCTTTTTTGAATAACCTTTTAACAATGGACACTGTTTTTTCAGCGAGACCATTGCTGATTGGATGTAAGGGGCTTGATGTAACATGTGAAAAAAACCCATTCTCTTGCAAAATCTGCGAAATTTTCTGCAGAGAATTGCGGGCCGTTGTCTGTCATTAGTTTGTCACATATGCCGTATCTGGCCATATGGACTTTAAGTTTTCTAATTACAGTTGTACTTTGAGTATTTGGAAGAGCATCGACTTCAAAGTATCGACTGTAATAGTCTACAGTGACCAGATAGTCCTTGTTGTCAAATGAGAACAGGTCAGCGGCAATGTTTTGCCATGGTCTGTCTGGTACGTCATGTGATATCAAAGGCTCTTTTGCATTTGAATATCTGTGCTTTTGACATACAGCACATTGATTAATATAACTAGTGATTTGTTTTGCCATGCCAGGCCAAAACAAAGCGTCCCTAGCTCGTCGTATAGTTTTTTCCACACCCATATGACCTTGATGAACTGATTCTATCAATTGCTGTCTTGCGGAGGCGGGAATAACGATTGTTTGACCTCTGAATATAAGGTCGTCTGCTACAGAGAGTTCGTCTCTGTGATTGAAAAATTCCACAACAGCAAGATTACAGTCTGCGCGGGAAATTGGCCATTCCTCATTTATCGTCTGTTTCAGCAGATTCATACTTGCGTCAGTTTTTGTGTCATGCCTCAGTGACTCAAGTTTGCGGTCAGTTATTGGTAACCCTTTCAGTACCGTGTGAATATGTAGGTCAAAGTCTTCATTGTTGAATTTATCTTTGAGAGGCATTCTGGACAGCATGTCGCTTACCGGTATTTGCTTACCAGGTACAAATTTGACATTCAAGTCATATTTGCTCAATGTCAGTCGCATCCTCTGTAGCCTAGGAGGACATGCGCAAAGATTTTTCTGCATGATTGCGCATAACGGTTTGTTGTCACTATGAACAGTCACTGTTCTGCCATAAACATATTGATGAAATCGTGTACATGCAAATACTATTGCGTTTAATTCTCGCTCTATGTTTGCGTACCGAGACTCTGTGTCGGTCAATGTCTTGGATGCAAATGCTACCGGGCGGCCATCTTGGTAACATGGCGGAACCACATCCATATTTGGAAACTATCAGACTCGCGGTGTTACTGGCTTTTTGTCATCAAAATAAGCCAACACAGGACTTTTCTGTGATAATTGCTTTCATTTTGTCAAAATGAACTGTGATTGTGGAACATCCCACAAGAATTCAAATATCTTTTTTGAGTAATGCTCTCATTGGACTGGTGACCTCAGCCAAGTTTGGCGCAATTTTTGTAAATAATTTGCCATGCCAAGCACGTGCTCTAACTCTTGTCTTGTCGTTGGAGCCTTAAGATTTGTTATTGCCTCGATTTTCGAGGGATCAGGTTTCAGTCCTGTTGATGTGATGAGGTGTCCGAAGAAAGGCACTTCTGTGACACCTATGACACATTTATCTGGGTTTAGCTTAAAGGGAAAGACAAGGTTAGAATAAAAACTTGATTTCAGAAAAAGAATACTATAAATAATAAACCTGCAAATTTTCTGCCGCCAAATAATAATATTAAACGAATGATAACAAAATTTAAATCGCTAAATCACCGATTTCTACAAATCAGTAGGCGCGGCCATGTTTGTGTATTTGGCCATAATATAACAGGTGCGCGTGATGTCATTTCCCCCACATCTTTAGATTTATGATAAATCTAGTTGAATCGTAGCGAAATATTAATATTATAAAGTATTGACCAGACAATTTTATTTTTCACAGGAGGTGTAGAGGAGATTTTTTTATAATACGTAACAAATACGTTCAAAATACGTAACAATATTCAAAAAAAAATAAATAAATAAAAGAAACAAATAAAAAATCAACGTCTACCGGTCGCACCACTTCAGGCCAGTGATGCCCGTTACTTCAAACAATGCTATGTTCATTAAAGTCTCATCTTAATGTAATTAAACAATATTTTTAATAAATAAACATAATATTATTTAACAAAGTTTCAACAATCAAATAAATGTAATTAAATAAACAAACAAATGACCAACGAATAATGGGTTGTTAATTATTGAACGGCGGATAATTATCATTATTATAAAAATCCTACTAAAACGTGTTTTCTTAATAGTGCATTCAATTAAATTTTTTGCAGTTTGATTCTGACTTTCAAATTAAAAAAGGTGTGAACATATGTTATAATTGATGTACACATTTAAAAAATATAAGCAACTATTTTGAAAAGTAAATTGTTAACATGTCTGTCAACGTATGATGCTGCGTGGTATTTATTTACTTTGTAATCGTAGCCGGCAAAACATTTTTATTGGCTGCTCAAAAATCTAATTTGCATAATTTTATTCAACACAATTGCTGGTTCTTACTACTTATGTCTAATACTGTGCATTATCCATTTTAATTGTTCCTTAATTTGCAACCAAATGTTCCTGTCACACTGTGTACTGACGATTTTTATTGCTCCTTGTATGCCTCTGTGCCGACAGACCTTTTGATCATGCACAATGTTGCCCTGATTGGTTAAATCACCCCTTGTCAAAATATTCTCATGACGAAATAGACAATCTATATTTTTTTACGCTTCATCAGTGAACTGAATGACCTTAGGGGAAATTAAGTTCCGCACCTGTCAAGTTATACTGTTAATTACAGCATTTCATAAAAATAGAAACACATTTTTTTTCAGTTTACCAATAATCATTTTAAATATTAAGTAGAATTATGATTTTTGTTTTATTGGATTAAAATTAACGGTAGTAGAAATGCGTATCTGTGTGGGAAAGGGAAATTGGGTAAGTAGATAACGTGGAAAAAAGCTATAGGGAACTGATTTAACCCGAGAATATGCGTAATTACAGGGGAATGGGCAACCTATTGCTGTTGGTACCCAGTTTTAACTGGGTTGCCTAAATAACCTAACGGACCAGTTTTGTTTTCATACGTTATTAGTCTGGCTGCCGATTTTCCTGCGCCATCTCATTTTAGCGTACAATGGTGTCAGCAAGATCTCTGCATATTGGATTGAGTTGATATTTTTACGCTGAAAAAAAAATGATACATGACCGGCGATGTACCCTATTCGGACAGCTTGTCTAGCGAAAATTAAGTACAAATAAAAGGAATATATCGTCAATTTTTGAAGAAGTTTCTCATAGTAACCAAAATTAAATTGATGGTTTATCTTTGAAAATTAAGCAGTCATTGCTTAAATCATGTGGTGGCATCAACAGCAAGCTGAAAAATCGGACAAATGATAATTAATGTCGCGGCGTCTTCAAATTAATTAATTAAAGCAATTCAGTTCCATATGATGTTTTCATAATAATATATAATGTACGCAATAAGATTAAATAAGTTCTTCATCAAGGTATATTTCAGTTGTACCAGCGTGTACACCTATACCGGAAGTGGGTGTAACAACGTCACAATTCGGTCTCGTCTGTCTCGCGAGAATGACAGAACGCCAAAATGGCGGCGCCCATGAACTTATTTCTCAAGTAAAAAATAGTGTCTCAAAACACGAATTTCTCACTTATAGGGTTGATGTCAACAGAAAAACTGTCATGGTACCTCTTTTTAAATGATGAATATTTATATTAGACAGACATCAATCCATCCATTCCTATTCCTTTAATACCCACTGATTTGACCTTATCAAGGGCCCTGCGCAAGTTTGCGTCGTGCTCCTCGCGCGATCTACCGTAAATCAAAATGTCGTCAACTATGGCGGTAAGGCCGTAAAGTCCCTCAAATATTTCGTCAATTTTCTGCATGAAAATATCACTTGATGCAGAAATTCCGTACGGAAGTCTAAGCCAGCGGTATCTGCCAAATACCGTGCTAAATGTTTGTCAAAAAGGATGACTTTTCGTCTAGTTTAACGCTCCAATAAGCGTGTGTAATATCTAGTATGCTGAAGTACTTTGCGTCCGTCAGTCGTGACGTCACGTCATCAATAGTTCGCATAGGATAATGTGGCCTTCGTTATAGCGTCATTCAGGTTTTTAGGGTCAATACATAACCTCAATTTCCCTGTTTTCTTCTCAACTATCACAAGGGAAATTAACAAAATCTGTAGGTTCCGTTACTTTTGTAATTATCCCCTCTATTCTCCATGTGCTGGAGTTCATTTTTTAATCTGTCTCTTAATGCCTCCTGACCCTGGGGGGATTAATGATAGGAAATCTGGCATAATGTGAAAAATTTAAACTTTCAACCTAATGTG
>NW_026863650.1:0-42875 GCF_026571515.1 Ruditapes philippinarum
AGGGGAAAAAAAAAAGTGACACAAAATTTCTTTGTCCCCTCTCCCCATGTTTTTTCACGGGGCCAAAAAAACAAGATGTACTTTTCGATACCCCCTTTAGCCCGTGAAAAAATTTTTTTTTTTTTGAACAAACCCCATATATCTATTGTGTTCTGCAGGCAGAAAAAAAACTACCCCTTTGGGGAATTGGCCAAAACGTAAAACTCACATTTAAAAAAACTAAATAACCACATATCAACTTAAAATGAAAATTTTCAAAGGGTTTTTTTAATAAATCTTTTTGTTTGCCTCTTAAATTACCCCCCCTTCCTAACAAAAACAAACTTAAAAAATTTTTATTCGACTTGCTTTAAAAGGAAATAAAATCTTCTTGAAATTTTATTTCTTTTTACTTTTTTAAAACCTTAAAAATAAATTATAAACTAGTTCCCAAAAACATTAAAGAAATTTTTTTGCATATGTACAAAAGCTTCATGAAAAAGGGGATTTTTTTTTCGGGGTATTTTTTTCCAAAAAAATAATTTTTGTACAAAAAATTACCTCCTCCTTGTATGATTGACAAAACTAAAGCTACATTTTAAAATTTTTATATCAATCCCTTTAAACAAAAGTGTATGACTTATTTCTTAATATTTTATTTACCGATTTAAAATTATAAAGTAGCGGCACCTTACTGAAATTTCTCTCATGTCTCATATATAATATACTATCATTGTTTTTATTCTTAATACTATATAACGAATTCTTCCATTCTAAAATGCAATTGTATTAATTTTATTTTTTTTTTTGTCTAATGACTATGCTCATTAAATTTATGGGTTTTAATTTTCTAAATTTTTTTTAATTGTGTTTTTCGTATGCCCCTTTTACCAGATTCGAGAAAATTTGTTCTGCCCGGGGAAAAGTAAAGAAAACCGGGTTCCTTAGGAAAGGGGGAGAAATTTATCACTGCCCCGAAAGAAAGAAAAAAAACGCAACTAATTTTCATTAGCAAACTTGAATAATGGATAATCTTCAAGGTTTTTAATCAATCCTTTTTCTTGTAGTCTTACACCAGTTACCCCCCTTAATACAAAAACACAAATACTAATTCCTTCCTTATTGTAGGGGATGGAAAAATCCAAAATGTATGATTACAAAACGATAATGTAAAACTTTTATACTTCAAAAAGCCACTGGGAAAAATAAGTTTTGTAAATACTTTTTTTTATTTTCAAACTTTAAAATAAAATGCTTCAATGCTTTTTTTAATGTTTTTATAAGAAAAATATTGTAAGCAAAAAAAAATACAATTTAACTTTTACTTAAAACGCACTTACAATCCAGGTAATTTACCAAAATATGAAAATAAGAAACATACTCACTTTTAGTCACGCGGTTTAATAGTCATAAATACTGCACTACCATCATTATCCGCACAAAACATGAAAATTTTTTACTTCAATTTGATTTTTTTACTTTTTCTAAATTTAATACTACTTTTCGCTTTTTTCTTAATTAGATTTCTTAATTATTGCTTTGTCTATAACAAATAAGCGTTTTTCCCCGTTTTATTTTTATGTCTTATATATTGAAGTAGGGGGTTTTTCATAAAACTTGCATAAAGGAAAATCCCCCAGAAAAAAATCAAAAAACCTAATGTATTTAGGGGGGTTTTTTAAAACATTTTAAATTTGATAAAAAAAAGAAAAAATTTTTTGGTCAACCCTTTTTTTTTTTCAAACCATTTGGATTTGACATTTTAACATTTAACCAAGTTTACAATATTGTTTTTTCTTTTTGGTTTTTTGGGGTTTTTTACTTTTTTTCTTATATATTATAATGTAAAAAAAGAAAAAATTTCACCCTGTTTTTTTTAAAACCCCACCCTTATTCTATTTTTGTTTTTTTTCTTTTCTTTAACAGGGAAATACTGACAAAAACAAATTCAAGTCGTCTTAAATAGTCGTACCACTCATGCATATTTAAATGAAAAATTTTCAACAAAAACCTGGAAGATATTTATTACAAAGTGAATTTCTCACAGTACTTTTTGGAATTAAAAAGGAAAAAATCAAATCAATTTTTTGATTGCTTTGTAAATAAAAAAAAACGAATATACAATTTTAATGAAGGAGTAGAAATTTCCCTATTTTTTGTAACGCAGTACAGTATTTTTTACTATTTTTTCTTGAGATGGGGAAGTTAACTGTATTATATAGGGATTCTTTGGGCATAGTTTTTTAAAAACTTATCCATTTTAAATGTGTAATTTTTTTTTTTTTTTCAGTTGTCTAATTTGGGGCTTAAAAAGGCACTAAACATAGGTTAACTTTTTTAAAAGTTTGACAAATCTTACGTTTCCTTTTGGGCACTTTTAAACTTTTTAATTTTTGAATGATAAAACTTTTTAACCCTTTTAAAAGGGGTCAAATACAAAAAAAGCAAATTTTTTACCAAAATTTGACTTTTTTTTATACCTAACTTGATATAAAACATACGAAAAAAAACTCAGTATTATAAACTAATTGCCCCTTTATTTTTAAAACAACAACATTTAAATAAATATATAATAAGTACAAAGTTTCATCAGCATTAAACATTAAAACAATGTTTATACCTATAAAATCCAAATTTTCATTAAACAAACACATAAAATAACTTTATAAATCGTACATTATCAAAAAAATTTTTTAATGAGTTAATCAAATTAAAAACGAAAAAAAAAAGTATCATAAATTGAACTTTTCTTTAAAAAAAAAAAATTTTAAAACAAACTTTACATAGTAATACGCCCTTTAAATTTGTTAAAAAAAAAAACAATAAACAAAATATTATACTAAAAAACCCTTTTATTTTTAAAAAACATGCATATAGAAAAAAATTAATAAACCAAATTTTGACCTTTTTTTTTAAAACAAAATATAAAACAAAATTTTATACCCCTAAAACCTTTATTTTTTTAAAAAAAATAAAAAACAAAATTTAATACTAATATGACCCTTTACTTTTTTTAAAATAAAAAAATAAAAAACAAAATGAGTATACAAAATAGCCCTTTATTTTGTTAAATACAAACAGAAAAACAAATAAAAATAAATATGACCTTCTTTATCTTTTTAAAAATGATAAAAAACAAAATGTTAATACCTAATTGCCCTTTTATCTTTGTTAAAAAACAAATTTTTAAATCAAAATTTTACATCAAATATACCTTTCTTTATTTTTTTAAAAAACATGCATTAAAAAAAAAATTTATATACCTAAATATGCCCTTTATCTTTGTAAAAAAAAAATTTTTTAAAAAATAAAAATTTTACTTTAAATTTGACCTTTATCTTTTTAAAAAAAAAAACAAAAAAACAAAAAAATTTTTTTGGGGTTCAAAATCGATACTTTTCAGGGAAAAATATTCCCTCAAAAAAAATCCGATTTGCATATATGCTTTTTTAATTTGGTTTGGGAACCGTTGTTGTTATATTTTTATCGGGCTACATGAAAATTTGCCAAATGATTTTCTTTGAGTACAATATGTTTAAAATTTCCTGATCCCTTATTTACCATTAGTTTAAAAACTCGGAATGAAAAATTGACATTTGTTTAATAATTATACCAAATAAGTAATATAAAAGTTTTAAACAAGTTCAAATAAAAAAGGTTTTTTAAATTACCACAGAATATTTTTTTTTTATTTGTTTATCAAAGTTTAATAATATTTAATTATATACAATTGTAATCATAAGCATTAAAAAATGTATTTATTTATTGAGTAAAAACTCCGGAAATGTTTCCAAATGGGGAAAAATTTGGGTTTTTACACCAAGGAACCCTAACCTGAACCCACACGCTCTGTCCACTTTAAAAAACCCCCTGTGTCACTGTATTTCACCTAATTAGCGTCACATAAATGTTTGTTCTGGTGTATTTCACCATCAAAACCCTTATATCCACGTAAAATGTTGTTTTCTTTCACACAAAAAGCTATAGTAATAGATATGTTGTTTTTTGTTCGTAAATTTCCCTGTCTGCTGTTTAGGGATTTCCTTTATTGAAATACTTAGGAAACACTATAACTTACCTCAGGGGCGGGGTGTAATCATTTTCCCTTGCCTTTAATACATTTTGGTGTCACAATCGATTAAAAAAAGTATTATAATTGAAAAATAATGTCATGAAAAACATAAATAAAATATGAATGAGTTCACTTTTATTTCAACCGATTCACAATTATAGCAAGGGAACCCGGGCCCTTTTTGTACAAATTTATAAAATATTATCTAATTTTAAAATAAGTGTGGACCTACGACTACTAATAATTGTTAAAAAACAACAAGTTTCCCCAAATAAGGAAAAACGAAAGGCACCACTTTTAAAATATTTCAAAGGGTTTTAAGGTTGGGGCCCCAGTATACTTTTTTTTCAAATTTTTTTGCATCAATTACCATTTGGGATTACGCAATTTTTTACATTTATCAATAATTAAAAATAGTGCAGCTAAACAAGTTTACTAAAAGACCCGCAGAAAAAATCCCACATTATTTTAAGCAGTCATTCTGGGAAAGTTTAATTTTTTCTAAAAAAAAAATCAAGAAAGAAAGCATTTTACACTAAATACACAAAATTCAAGCCTGCACGAAAACGTAAATTTTATCAAATTTACGCACGTGCCCTTCCCAGGTAATTTTTCATGGGAAATTTATTTTTTTCTGTTATTAACGATAGTCATTTTGACAAAAATTAACCATCCTTTTTTCTCACCTGGCATGCTAGGGGGGCTTTTTTGGTCGTAATTTCCTCGTCCTCGTCCGTCCACATTTGTTTTAACATTACGTGCTTTTTTCCTCAATCTCATCAAACTGGGCAAATTAATCTAGTTGTCTCAATGAGTTTTAAAGGGTCATTTAGATGAAAAAATAGGGCACAAAGCTAAAAAAAAGAAAAACCTTTTTAAAACCCACGGGCACATTTTTTCCTACTTGGGCAGGATCTTTCAATGATAGCTTTGGGTGATTTAAAAATTGGCATCTCGATAAAAATATCCCCCGGGGCTAAAATAGAAAAACCCTTGTTAACATTAGCATAAATTTTTTTCCTTATCTCACAAAGTTGGTCAGGTTTTGTTAATAAAAGCTTAGGGGTTCGAACGGGGTCATTGGGATAAAAAACTAGGTCCCCGGAAAAAAATAAAAAAACCTTTTAAAATTTAGTGTAACATTTTCCCCATTCATCATAAACTTGATCAAATGTTTCTAATGTTTAAATGAGTTCAAAATGGGTCATCTCAGATAAAAAACTAGGTCACCAGCTAAAAATAGAAAAAACATAAAACTTCAGAATCAATCTATTGAACTAAATGATTCGAATAGGGGTCATCTCAAAAAAAAACTAGTCAAAGAGCAAAAAAATAAAAAAATCCTTGTTAACCCTAGCGTCACTTTTTTTCCATTTGGGCCCGGGATGCTTTTCAAGGTGATAGTTTTGGAAGTTAAACTTGGTCACCCATGAAAAACGGGTCACCGGAGCTAAAAAAGAAAAAAACCTTTTAACACTCTACGGTAAAATTTTTCCCTTTCAATCATCATAAAAATTGATCAGGATGTTTCTGGGTTAAAATAGCTGGGATGAGTTCGAACGGGGGTCATCTCGATAAAAAACTGGGTCCCCCAGACAAAAAAATGAAAAACCCTTTTTAAAATCTAATGGTCACTTTTTGCCCAATCATCAAAAAACTATCGGGAGCTTGTCTAGGTGATAGTTTGGGAAAATGATTCGAACTTTGGGTCATCTGATAAAAAACTGCCCACACGAGCTAAAAAAAAAAAATTTTTGTTAACACCTAGCAGTACTTTTTTGCCTCAATCATCCAAACTTGGTCGGGAAACTTGTCTTGGTAATTGCTCGGATTGTTCGAACTGATTTCTCGGAGAAAAACTAGGTCACAGGAGCTAAAAATAAAAAAATCTTTAACACTCTAGTTGCTACTGTTTTGACCCAAATACCCGGGAAATTTGGTTTAAAAGTTTTTTTGGGGATTTCTAGGGCAATTTTTAAAATAGGTCACCTGGGTAAAAATTAGGTCAACTGCTCAAATATGGATAATCCTTTTAACCGTATGGCACATTTTTTTACTCACCTTCATAAGCTTGTCTAGGGAATTGTTCGGTGAGTTTTTATGGGGCAGGTGAGCGCAGGGCCATCATATTGCGATAAATTTTATTTTATCAAAAGGGGATATTAGACCTCCTTGTATATATTAAAAAATAAAACTATTGAACGAGTTGAATAAAATTATATTGTCAAACTTTCTCTCCCCCAAAAAAACGTGTATTTTATACTTAACATTTAAAATAAGCCCGGGTATGGTTTAACGAACACAAAAAACGTCTGTTTTTATTAAAAGGGTTTAAACACTTTCCCTGGTTTACGTTTAATTTTCATTTTTAAAAAAAAAATTAACAAAAAGCAGACTTCGTTTTAGGAAAACAAAGATCCCGTGTATTATTTTCGCTGTGTTTTTATTTTAGGGGGTAAAAAATAAATAATTTTTATAAAAAAGGGAAATTAAAAATCATTAAAGTTTAAATTTTAAAACCAAATTTATTGAAAGTTTTTAATAAAAAAAAATATTAGCCAGCCTTTTGTCATTTTTCCGTTTTCATGTCATATAAAAATTTAAAGCAAAGCAAATTTTTTTTTATGTGAAAAAACTTATGGGAATCAGGGTTTTTTTATAGGGGCCCAATTTTTGCATGGAAAAAAAATCACCCCCTAAAAAAGCTGGGAAATCCCCATAAAAAAAAAAATAAAAAATAAAAATTTAAAATTTAAAAAGTAAACCAAGGGGAATTTTAAGTGGGCGAACACAAAGCATTTTTATTTATTTTTTTCTTTATCTTTTTTTAAACACCTTTTATTATAAAAACACATTCACGCCCCATACCTTCCTTTTTCGTTTAAAACCAACGTTTACTATCATTTAACCCCTTTAATTTTTTTTGTTGGTTTTTTCCCGTTTTTTTTCAATTTGAAATTTCTCGGGAACAACTGCCTTTATACCTTTAAAAACCAAATAAAAGTAACAAAAACTTGATTTTAAAAAACAATAATTTAAATTTCTTTGTAAAACAAATCAAAAAACTTGGTGAAAGGTAAATTTTTAAAAAAATACACAAAAATTATGAATTTAGGGGAACTTTTAAAAAGTATCCCGAAAAAAGGTTTTTAAAAATTTCACAAGACATTATTTTTAAAAACTTTTTAAATTAAATTTGAAGTTTTTGTAAAGAAATTTAAAAATTTGTTGACAAAACTTTTGATCTACTTTGGGGTTTAAATTTTGGTTTGTGCTTAAAAAATGATTTTAAATAAACTCAGTTTTTTTATGACTAATTTAAATGTTACCTTTTAGAAAAGTTTTCCCGTTCCTTTAAATTTTGTATCAAAATTTTTTAAATTTTTTTTTCCATTTCATTCAAATTTACGGGCAACACTTTTTTATGTTTGTTTCATTAAGATTTTTAAATTTTCCCCCATTTAAAAATTTCCCCCGCAAACCAAAATTTTTTTCTTTAAAAATTTCTCCTTCGAAACAAAAAATTTTGAAAAAATGCGTTTTAACCCAATTTTCAAAAATTTAAAAAATCCAAAGGGTTAAAAATTTTAAAAAACCCAAAAATTTTTATTTTTGTTTTTAGTAGTGTACAGTGCTCCTTAAATGAGAAAAAAAATGAAAAATATACAAAGGGGGAAAATATTTTGAAAGGGAAAATAAAGCCCCCTACATATGGGGGAAATTTAAAAATTTTCTTTATTTTTTAAAACTTTATACGTTTCGGGTTTTTAATAATATCGTTTTGGGGATTTCAGTAAAAAAATTTTCTATTTTCTGATATCATACAAAATTTTAAACAAAAAAACCCTCCCTAAATTAAAATTTAACCCTATTTTTAATTACCTTTAGTTTTTCACAGGTTTAAAAGAGTCAGCACTGCAATTTGAAAAGGGAAACCCAAATTTTTAGAACTTTTTGGGAAAATTTACATTTTCCCATTAAATTACCAAGGGCCCAAAGATAAACAAAAACAAAATTCTTTTAAAATTTAAAAAAAATCAAAAGACTTCTATTTAAAGTAAAAGTCGTGAAAAATGATTCATGAAGATATTGCAAGTTATTTCATCAAAAATTTCATAGGGGAAAATTTGGGGTTTATGAAAAAATGGGTTGGGAAAATGTAAAAAATGCATTCAAGGGAGACTAATGGATGAAATTATATTATGAGAATCAAAGGCGAAAAACAGTTTGGGGAAAAAAAGGGATTTAAAAAATATGAAATTCCCCTAAAAACCCACATATGGGGAAATGAGAGAAATTAGATGTTTTCCCCTTTATTTTTCCACGTTTGTTTTTAAAGTATTTCCAAACGCACCGATAACAAATATCATTAAAAAAACTTTTAAACAGTTTTTTCTGAAAAATTTGAAGGGTAATTTAAAAAAAAATTTAAAAACAAAAAATTTTTTCTAACATTTTAAATTTAAATTTGTAGTTTTAATTGTTTTTAAAAGGGCCCCCTCATTTTCTTAAATTTAAAGGGGTAACTTTTTGTTTTTTTTTTAAATAAAAAATTTTGCTATTGTAAACTTTTTCAGGGTAAAAACCTTTTTAAAAGGGTTTTTTTCCTTTTATTTTATCTTGTGTTTGGTTTTAATTAAAAAACCCAAAAACCCCCTCAAAATTTGGTCAAAAAAAGGAAATAAAAACCCAAATTTAAACAAAAAGGGGGGCGGTCTTTCCCCCTTTAATAAAAAATAGATTTTGAAAAGTTTTTAAACAAAACGATTTTACTTTGGGTTTACTCTTATCTTTAATTTAATACCTACTTTTTTTATAAAAATTAAAAATTTCATGTATTTATTTTAAAAGACCCTTTCTTGCTAAAATTTTTCCCCAAAAATTTTTTGGGAAAAAACTACTCTTTTGGGTTAGACCTCAACTTCCCATTAAATAAAAAAAATGGCAAGGAAATTTAAAAACAAAGCAGCACTGAAACCAGGGAGATACTTTCGGGGCATTTCACGCACCGACCAAAAACTATTTATTTTGGGGAGGGGGGGGGGGGGGGAACCCAAAGCAAATATGGAATTTTAGGGAACGACAGTAATTTAAAAATAAAAAAAATTTTCGTTTATTTATTTGGCCAAATGTTTAAAAACGAAATTTTCTTTTCATCCTTTTCAGCGGTTATTTCCCTTACCCCCTTTCATTAAAAATATGATGAAATTTTCATTTAACATTGCCCACAACGGTAAACCATTACGAAAATCGTCAAAAATTGCCCTTTTAAATTTAAAACAAATGTACTATCCCGGGAACTATCCCCTTAAGGGCTTTTCCTTTTTTTAATTTTTTATTTTTTCCCAAAATTTTTTTTGGGGGGGGCCCCCCCAATTTCCCCCCCTTTTCATAAACAAATTTTGCCTTGCAGGTTTAGAAAAAAACTTCGCAAATGCGTTTCATGAATCATATTTTTTCCCAGGCTTTTTTGACCTTTTCATATAAAAGAATCATTGTTATTTTTAAATCCCAAAAAATTGTTATTCTTTTTTTTAGGTGGGAATTTAATGGGAAAAGTTACCCCTTTTTCCCAAAAAAATTATATTTCAACTTGGTTTACTTTTTTAGAGGGGTGATCTATTTTTTGCCTATGGAAAACTATAACGGGTTTTTTTAAAAACATGATGAAATTTCCATGGGAAAATTTTGGATTAAAAATTTTGATATATCAGAAAAACCCGACATTTTGTTAAAAAGAAATTACCAAACCCAAAACGAGTTATAAATCCCAAAAATATAAAAATTTAAAAAAAAAAAGATACTTTTTTTAAAATTCCCTTTTATGTAAGGACCCTTTTAAATTCCCCTAAAAAAATATCCCTTTTTCCCATATATTTTAATTATTTCTCATTTAAAAGGAAACCCTTTACATACTAAAAAAACAAAGAAAATTTTTTTTTAAAATTTCCCCCTATCTTTTTTTTGTTTTCAAAATTTGGGGGAACCGCAATTTTTCAAAATTTTATTTCGAAGAGAAAAATTTTTTGAGAAAAAAGGTTCGCGTGGAATTTTTTAAAAGGGAAAAATGAAATCTGAAAAAGGAAAAAATTAGTGAAAACGTTATACCCAAAAAAAAAGGAAAGCAAAACGTTCTAAAAGGGAACAATTTTTAGTCATTTTAAAACTGAGTTTACAATCTAGTTCAAGCACAAACCGTTTTAATCCAAAGTAGTCATAGATATGTCAACAAATATTTAATTCTTACCTATAAGATTTGGTTAATTAATTTAAAAACATAATTTTTTTGAAATTTTAAAACCCGCTTTCTGGGATATTTTTTAAATTCTTTAAAAATTGTAAATGTTTTGTATATTTTTAAATTTACTTTTTCATCTTTTTCTTGAGTGTTTACTATACATAAAATTGTTCTTAAAATCAATTTTTTATTTTTCCCCCCCTCATTTTTTTTCGTAAATGCAAAATTTTTCCCATGGGGGGCCTCGGGGATTATTTTTACTATTAATGAAAGTTACCACGTGAAAAGAATTGGTACTTTTACATATAACAGTATTTTTACATAATAAAACTGGCACGTGATTTTTTTTTAAAAAAATAAAAATAAAATGACCCCATTTTTTCTCGATTCATTTTTATTTTCAAAAAAACCCCAAGGGACATCAATTTCCTCTCGGGAGATCTATACCCCAAAAAATTTATATTTGCACCCTGGTGTCTTTTCGTGTATAAAAATCTTTTTTTGAATAGTCAAAAAGTGAACATCCGTTTTCAACAAGTTACTTGCAATGTAACATAAGTATATGTGTTTTAAACTGGGAACATTTGCAGACGAATTTAAGCAATTGCAATAAAGGAATTTATCTAAACAATTCCTTAATCAGTGAAAAACGTTACAGAGATGGTGGGACAGACATAGGATTCATCGTTATTTTATGAAAAAACCTATGGATTAAGACTATTCTGGGAAACAGAAATTGATCAATTTCACAGATCATAACCGTGTAAATGGGTTAGTGTTTTTGTTTTATAAAATAAAACCTAGCTTAGTGTATTGTTTATGATTTGTACAGATATCATCACTTGCAAAAGAATAAAAGAAAAAGAAAACTTCTCAAGTAGGCCTAAAGGCTAGATTTAGTTTGACAATTTCAGATCATAGCAGTAATTTTTGTTCGGGTATTAAATAAATAAACATGGGTTTGTGAGTAACCGTAAAAATAATCAATCCCGAGGAAAATTACGTTCCTCTTTCTAACTAAGTATATAGAAGACTTAAGGGAACATGACGACTTAAACAACTTATTTTTTTGATAGACCAAATCAATCTATTAAAATTTTCATTCTCCAGTTGACCTAAAAGATTAAATGAAACCCAACTTCCCGCAAACTCGTGGAGAAAATGTACACAGATTTTAAGAAAAGCACACAAATTTATGTTTAAAAAAATAACTTACATGTTTTATAGCATAAATGACCGATTTTGTAGTATTAATTATATTTTCAATCCGTGACTAACGTATTAAAGGATATTTTGCATAATTGTACAAATATTTTGGTAACTGTCGTTGTATGTAAGTGACGTTTGCAATTTACAATTTGTAATTACATTTTTTGTTCATTTTACAATATTTGCTTTTAAATAAATTTCATATTTTTAAATTAAATAAGCATGAATCTGGACGCATGCTGCTTTAAATTTGAAAACAAAAAAAAACCAGTATTGACTGCACTCATTTGACTTAGCGGCTTAATTGAAGTATTAAAATTTTGTACATTTATGCATTTATATTATTGAAGTTATAAATAATAGATTTTGACAGGTTATATGGCCCTATATAAACAGTTGTTTGTTAATATATTATATAACAAACCACCGTTTATATACGGCCATATAACCTGTCAGAAATATTTATAACAAAGTCATAATACAGCAAGCATCTTATTTAGAGAAAAAAATGAGTTTTCTTCATAAATTCGTAGCAGCCGTGTATATAAAACTATAGAAACGTCACGATTATCCAATGACAAGCGACGTAACAAACATGCAGTAATATGAAATTACATAAATATTTTCCTTTGTCCGCCAGTGGGACACATTTCTTTTTGTATTAAATAATTTCTGAACTTATATGTTTGTATAAATGCACTGAATTCTGTTCAATGTTATATACATGTACAACATTGATTGGTATAAATTTACCGCAATTTCATTTCTAAGTCGAAGGCTATTTGTTAGCGGTTGTCGTGTCTGTGTAGTGAAGGGGAAGTAACTGCTGTAAGAGTACAAGACAAAGCGATTAGATTAACAACCCTTTTTCAGATATCATTCAATTTTGTCATATTAAAAAGTGAGTTTTTTTTCGGGGTAGTGCATGATACAGTTGTTGCCCCTTTCCCAAGAGGACCCGGGTTCACACTGTAAATAAGGAGAACACCGGACGCGTTCACACTTGTTCAATTTTGGAACATTGCGCGTTATATTTTGAATACATGTGTTCAGCAAAGGCGTTTTATGAACGAGTTAAACACTTATAAGTTGAACGTCAGTGTTCAATGGTAGTCCTTCTGACTAGACATCATGAAAGTATTTGAGTTTTAGAGTATTTAGGTAAGTTTGTTTTTTGGTCAATGTATTGTAACTGATGTTAGATTAACGCAATTCAATAAGTAATGATGTAATAATAATTAAAACATTATTAAGTGGAACATAATATGAACAGTTTCGTTCATCGATTGTTTAATTCAAAACGTGTCTAAAAATCTATATACTGTAGAAGGTCGGCGGTTCTGTTAGCTAGCTCATGTATGAAATATTGCATAAAAGGAAAAACCAGAGAAAGTCGCTATGTCGTGTAAGGGAGAGTTTCAACACATTTAAGTAGAAGAAAGAAAAGTTTTTTGAGTTAAGCATGTTTTATTTTCAAACAACAATTTATGTTTGTTTGACATTTTAACAGTTTTGCCAAGTTATGCAATGCTTGTTTGTGGTGTTTTGATTGTTGTTTATTTTATTGTACATTATACTCGTGTCTACCTTTCTAAATATATTTAAACATTTTATTATTCGCTTTATGTTTACAACACCATCCGATATTCAGTGTGTGATTTTCCCATTTCATTTAACCTTGAAATACTGTCGGAGTTAGCTAAATCAGAGTTGTCTTCTAGAACTAGTCGAACCACGTCGTACATATTTCAACAAGACCCATTTCAACTAAACCTGACTGCTCCGATAATATCTGACTAGCAAAGTGCATTATGTCGCAGTACATTCAGTGAATGAAGAGATTAGAAAGTCACATCTGAGATTTTGTTGAGGTCTGCTTCATGTGAATACGGGGAAAAAAGAAACATATGGCAACGTTGATTCTTAGTGCAGGAAATAGTTGCCAAATGTTTGTAACGACAGCACTGTATTTGCTGATACATTTTTTAGAGATAATAGAGATAAGGGGGTTAACTCTGGTGGTAAAATATGGGCTTTATTAAAAAACTTTTTCTCTTTTTAAATATGTTTAAAATTTTTTTTTTTTATTTGAATTATATAATTAAAAGGGCCCGGGTTTTAAGACAGTACACATTTTTTTAAAATTTTTTTGCACAAATTTTATTTAAATAATAAAAATTGATAAACTGGGTTTTTTTCCCTGTTGGGCTCTAAAAATTAGAAATAAAACTTAATGTTTTACCAAATATGACCTTTGTATTTTTACCTTAATGAAACACACAATGTCAAACGAAAAACAAACAATTACATACTAAACATGACCTTTATCTTTCATAAACACCATACATAAAACAAACTGTTACATACTTAAAAGCACCTTTATCTTTCATAAAAAACATACATATAAACCAAATATTATACACTAAATATGACCTTTATCTTAAAAAGTACATTTAAAACAAATCGCAAATCGGTACTTTTCATGAAAATAGTCAACTGCAAACAAAAAGCCCAAGACCGTATTAGCTTATTGTCATTTTTAAGCTCTGGCCCTTGGAACCCGTTGGTGTGTTCATATCTACTGTTCTAATGTGTACCCGGGCTGCATGAAAACTCGTTCCAAAATATATCTTCAATATTGAGAACAATGGATGTTAGTTAATCTGATCCTTTATAAAATATCGAATAGATAACACAGTAAATGAAGACATTGTGACGTTGTGTTAAAATCATTAATAAATCAATGTATTAATAGCAAATGTTTTAAACTTGTTCATGAATAAAACCCCGTTTTTAATAGTTAATCCAACCAGAACAATCAATTTTGCATCCTGGTTTTCATCAACATGTTTGATAAAACTTAATAAACTTATAAATTACATTCAGTGAAAATCATAAGCAGTTTAAATAATGTATTTATTTATGGAGTGAAAACTCCGGAAAATGTGTTTCCAATCGTGTAAAGAATGATGTTCCGGATTATTTTACCAGAGGTACTACCAGAACGGCCTGAACCGCCAACACGCTCTGTCCAGCTTTTAACCAGCGAAGTGTCACTGTATCACAGTCGAGATATCTTGGTCTTGAATGTAAATGTTTTTAAGTGTTAATTGCTGAAAAAAACCCCCCCAAAACCATCAACCATTGTATCCCAGGCGAAAAATTGTTTTGTTTACTATACAAAACAAAAGTGCTATAGTAAAAAGATATGTTTTCCCTTTGTGGGCCGTTAAATTTTCGGCCTGTTCCTGCCTGCTATAGGTATCCTCCCTTCATTGAAGATAACTGTAGGGGAACACTATTACTTGACCTACAGGAGCGGCGACAGTGTGATATTTAGACTTGCCTTTGAAATGCCACAGTTGGTGGCTCAATCCGATTGGGAATAGGAATCATTTAAGTAAGGTTTTAACAAAAATTATGTCTATGAAAAGAAAAAATAGAGAATATTGGAGTGTAACACTTTGTAATTTCACAACTCGTTGATTCGACAATAATTACAAGGGCAACCCTTGTTTGTCCTTATTGGACAAGTATTTTTGTAACTTTGTTTCTAAAATTTTTAAGAAAATGTGGTGGAACCCAGCGAACTACATTATAATTGGGCCTAAATAACACCAAACTTAAGTTCCCTGAAATAACGAAACAGCGACAAAGGACACACACTTAAAAAAAATTACAAAAATGCTGAAGGTTGGGACACTAGTTTCTTAAATTTACAAGCTTTTATTCGCCATTCAAATTGACCTATTAGGTTGATACGCCCAATGTTTTGCACTTTTAATCTATCAATTACATTAAAACATAGTGCAAGCCGCCACACAAAACTTTGATGATAAACCAAGAAGTCGACGGATTTGAGGGCATTTAAAGAGCTGCATTCTTGAAGAGGTTTAATAATTTTCATTTAAGAAAATTTTCAACAAAGAACTTCATTTACACTAAAATACGACAAGTTACCACTGCCGTGCTCGAGAAACGTAAGTGTTTTTATTTATTTAACGCAACGTGCCGTGCCGAGGTGGATTAATTTTTGAATACGAATAAATAATCTATTTTCTTTTATTTGATTGAATATAGGATTTGTGTAACAAAACTAAAAATATAAACCAATTTCTTTAGGATTGCCACAAAATATTATTATAATAAAAATATAGCCAATAAGGCATCCGTTGAAGTTTAAATTAAAAAGTATATTTATTAAACGAGATAAATAAAAACATATTGTGCGTTCTTCTGCATTTTTTCCCATTTACACGTTTTTAAATAGTGTAACGCTGAAATGATAAAGAAAGTTTTCCACCTGAAATAGCTAGGAAAATCGGGCATGTGACCTCATGTGTTGGTGCAACGCTCAACCAAAAAGGGGGAATGTAAGGAGAACGGAACGTTCACGTATTTTGTAATTTTCTTTTATAAACCGACAGTTTTTCTTATCCTTTTTGATTATTATATTAAAATAAATCTACATTCACATAACATAATCAAACATCTAGGTCTTTAAAACAACCTTGCACATATAAAATCCAATCGTTTTCTTTTTTTATCTTTGTGTAAAACTTTTAAATTGTTGATTTTTGTTGTCTTTATAAACAAGGTTTAGCTCTGGCTTTTTTAAACCTTATCACCAAATAGCAAAAAACAAATACATGGAAATACAACAAATACTGAATAATGTTTTAAAAGCAATATTCAAATATAAAAACATATAAATAATAAAGAAATTAAAAATTAAAAAAAAAAAAACAAATTACAGAGATTGACAGGGGTTATATTCGTTTTGGAGAAGTTTAAATTGAAACATCACATAATAAATAAAGTTTTGAATATTCAAATTTAAGTCAAATGGTCTAGTAGAAAATTGAAATATGTGAAGACCCATTAAAAGACCCGGGCCTACATAGCATTTTTTGTTTCATTGAACAATTTAATGTGATGAACAAAATTTATATGACAAATTAGTTTTACCTTTTTAGAATTTTGCAAAGTTCCTTTAATTCTGTTGGGAATGATCTCTGACTTTTGTTTTTAGTACTTCGAATTTTTCTCACTAAAACTTTTCCTTGTTGTTTTAATGGTATAACGGGAATTGTTTTTGCCTCTTTTTCCAATCGATTTTCAAATTCAAGTTTCCGGTCAACACTTTCCCAAAGGTTTTTTTTTTTTAGTGCTTCCAACTGTTCTCATCGATTTCATTCAGTTTTCCGGTTCAAACTTTTCCCTGTTTTGTTCCATTTCAGTTTTCATTTCTCTCCATTTAAATTCCATGCGAACCATTTTTCTCTAAAACTTTCTCTTCAAAATCATATTTGAAACAGTGCGGTTTCTCCGAATTTGCAAAAACATCAAAAGATAATTCAGAAAGAAGAATTGTACATACTAAAATTTCCATTGTTATTTTCAATGTGTCACAAAAGCTTTCCTTCAAACGAAGAAAATAAATTGAAAATATATGGGCAACGTGGATATAATTTGAGAGAATGATACAAACTTTAGTGTCCTTACTTAAAAGGGAAGTTAAAAAAGTATCTTCATACCTTAAAATAATAACAACTCTCGGATTTAAAAATCATGACTAGGTGGAATATTCCATTTAACCAAATTTCTGTGAATTTCTAATATCATACAAAATTTTATCAAAACTCCATAGCATAGACAAAACAAAAATAGCTTAATAATCATTATAATTTAGGTACCGACTTATTAATAATAATTTTAATAGACAAATAGCAGATTTAGCCCCGCAAAAGATAGGAAAACAAATTACAAATAAAATGTTTTTTTGAATTTTTTATTTAATTTCCAATTAAATGAACCACCCACAAAAGAAGCAATTGCAATTTTTTTAATCTTAATATACTGACGTAAAAACTGCCTTGGAAATCTGTTATTTATGAAAAATGCATAGGCAACGTGATTTCTTCATGAAAACTGCATAGTCGGAAATGTGAGATTTCATGAAAACTGGACGTGCAAATGTTATTACTGCATTCAAGAGGAGTCTGCATCAGCGAAATGAAAGTCTTGTAAAAATGCAAAGACGAAATGTGAGGACAACACAGGCGAAAACAGATTTGGGGATGAGATTCATAAATACTACATGTCACGAAGATTGCATTGACGAAATGAGATTTACGGATACTACATGGACGAAACTTGATTTACAAAGACTGTATGGGTGAAATGACCTGACAGTGTTTTAGGTCTAAAAATTAAACATGAGTCCCAATGAGTCTCAGCGTTTTCTTTTATATCACTTGAGGTTCGACAAGGCCAGGAACAACTGTAAAAAAGATACATGTCAATCCGACCCTTTTCGAATCTTTATCAGAATTGATTACAAACGAGGTTTATGTCGAGTTGATTCAATCTTTTGTTACCATTCGCAACCATCACCGATAATCAATGATCATAAAAATTATAATCATCAGTTTGTCATGAAATTAAAAAAACACAGTTGAGAAAAAACTGTTAAAAACAAATATTATCGTACGTCGAAATGAAACTAACTTTTGAAAAATATTTTGAAAGGACCCATCACTATCTAAATTAAGATGTAACTGTTTGCTGCTCTAACTCTTATTGTTTAACTAAAATATTTAAGCTATTGTATATTTTTTCAGCGTAAATAAACTTTTTAAAGATATAATTTCCTTGATCATATCTCGTGTTAGTCATAATAAACAAAAAATCCCTCTCATAACTTTGTCAAAACAAGGAAATAAAACCAATCTTGAATACAATAGAGAGACGTGGCTTTATTTTTCAAAAGTGAATAGCTTTTGAAACGTTTAAAGCAATTTACGAGTTTGACTTTATTCATGTCATTATCTCTAACATTCGATACCTGAGGTTAGTTTTTATAAAAAAAGTAATATTGCATGTATTTCATTTTTAAATGACATTTCATTGCAAAGATCTTTCCCAAAAACCCTTGGTAATAGCGACTGTATGGCCTTAGACCTCAACTTGTCCTATACTCAAAATCTGGCAAAGATCACCACTGGAACAAGGCAACTTCTGTTTCATGCGCTACATCGAAAATAACAAGTAACTCGACAGGGGCGACACAATATAGGGAAAGACACCCGACAGTAAATAAACTGAAAAAAAAATATTTTCTGTTTAAAACAATTAATCGGATATCTGTATATTTCACTCTTACAGTTATTTAACTTTCACTACAATTTTATGCTGATGAATTTGCATAGAAAGTCGCCTACAACAGCAACCATTGACGAATAGCGTCAAAACTTGCATTTTAATATATAAATGATCGGCATCTATCAATTTAGTCATGGAGAATATATAAATTATTCTTGTATATTACATTGAACTACATTGTTACAGAATACACTGTTTCTGGATATTATTTATGAGTTCAAAAATAAAATCTGACATCTGATACAGTAAAAAAGCAATGATAAAAAATCATGTGACTTTTTACTTAGAAATTGGAGTGGTGTTTAACCTTAATGTCTTTTAATCAATACCAGTACAATCATCAGGGTGATCGGCCATGTTAACTGCATATTTTTTCATTTGAAAAATTTTTTAATTATCGTCTTTTTTAATTCAATTTCCGTCACTTCCCACAAAAAATAAAAAAAGAAGATAAATATATTTTAGTAAAGGTATGAAACTCGCCGCTTATTCTCAAGACACTCATCTTAAAGCTACATGCCTCCAGATTGAGTCAAAATATTTCATTTAAACTCAAAACTTTGAGAAAATGTACGAAAATGTGAAAGGAAAAAGTAAAAAAGTTTCAAGCATTCAAGTTAGTATTTTAAATATAATGTGCGATTAATGGAATTTGATTTTTCAGTACAATGTATTAACGCCTTATTTTATTCTGTGTTTTCTAACGCGGTTAAGGCTATTAATTTGCAATATTTTACCACTTTTGGTAAATTTCGTGGTTTCAATGTTTAAAAAATTTGTTGAATTCTGCTTAAGCCCGGTGCTAAAAGGGGGCGTGGACGGTAACTTGCACTTTCCAGTACCGTCCATGAACAGGCTCAATCAAACCGAGCCTGCAACATTTTCAATTTTGCCGTGTTGGGCTTTCTTTAAGACGTATATGCTATTGTCATTTAAGCTCTGGCTTGGAACCGTTGTGTGTTCATATCTACTGTTCTAATGTGTACCCGGCTGCATGAAAACTCGTCCAAATATATCTTCATATTGAGAACAATGATGTTAATTAATCTGATCCTTTATTAACAATATCGAGTGAGATAACACAGTAATGAGACATTGTGACGTTGTGTTAAAATCATTATATCATGTAGTTAATATCAAATGTCTTTAAACTTGTTCATGAATGAAAACGGTTTAATAGTTATCCACAGAACAATCATTTTGCATCTGTTTCATCAACATGTTTGATAAAACTTAATAACTATATTACATCTCATGTGAAATCATAAGCAGTAAATAATGTATTTATTTATGGAGTGAAACTCCGGAAAATGTGTTCCAATCGTGTAAAGAATGATGTCGGATTATATTACCAGAGGTACTACCAGACGGCTGAACCCACACGCTCTGTCCAGCTTTTAACACAGCGACAGTGTCAGCTGTATCACAGTCGAGATCATCTTGGTCTTGAATGTATGTTTTAGTGTATGCTACACCATCAACCATTATATCCACGAACAAATGTTTGTTACTATACAAACAAAGTGCTATAGTAAAAAGATATGTTCCCTTTGTGGCCGTAAATTTCCCTGTCTGCCTGCTATAGGCATCTCCTTCATTGAAGAGTACTGTAGGGAACACTATTACTTGACCTACAGGAGCGGCGACAGTGTGAGTATTTAGACTTGCCTTGAATGCCACAGTTGGTGTCTCAATCCGATCTGGAATAGGATCATAAGTAAGGTTAACAAAATGATATGTCTATGAAAGAGACATAAATAGAGAATATTGAGTGTACACTTTGTATTTCAACTCGATTCGACAATAATAGCAAGGCACCTTGTTTGTCCTTATTGGTACAAGTATTTTTGTAACTTTGTTTCTAATTTTTAAGAAAATGTGGTGGAACCAGCGACTACATTATAATTGGGCTAAATAACACACCTAAGTTCCCTGAAATAACGAAACAGCGACAAGGACACACACTTAAAGATATTACAAAAATGCTGAAGGTTGGACACTAGTATTCTTATTTACAAGCTTTATTCGCATCAATTACCTATTAGGTTGATTACGCCAATGTTTTGCACTTTTATCTATCAATACATTAAACATAGTGCAGCTGCAACAAATCTTTACTAACCAAGACGTCGACGGATTGAGGGCATTTAAAGCAGCTCATTCTTGGAAAGTTTAATAATTTTCATTTAAGAAAATCAACAAAGAACTCATTTACACTAAATACGACAAGTACCATGCCGTGCTCGAGAAACGTAAGTGTTTTATTTATTTACGCACGTGCCGTGCCGAGTGGATAATTTTGAATACGAATACATAATCTATTTTCTTTTATTTGATTGATATAGATTTGTGTACAAAACTAAAATAACCATTTCTTTAGATTGCAAAATATTATATAATAAAATATAGCCAATAAGGCATCCGTTGAAGTTTAAATTAAAAAGTATATTTATTAAACGAGATAATAAAAACATATTGTGCGTTCTTCTGCATTTTTCCATTTACACGTTTTAATAGTGTAACGCTGAAATGATAAAGAAAGTCTTCCACCTGAATAGCTAGAAAATCGGCATGTGACCTCATGTGTTGGTGCAACGCTCAACCAAAAAGGGGGAATGTAAGGAGACGGACGTCACGTATTTGTAATTTTCTTTTATAAACCGACAGTTTCTTATCCTTTTTGATTATGTATATTATAAATCTACATTCACATACATATCAACATCTAGGTCTAAAACAACCTGCACATATAAATCAATCGTTTCTTTTTTATCTTGGTGTAACTTTTAAATTGTTGATTTGTTGTCTTATACAGGTTACTCTGCTTTTTACCTTATCACCAAATAGCAATAACAAATACATGAAATACAACAAATACTGATAATGTTTTTAAAAGCAATATTCAAATATAAAAACATATAAATATAAAGAAATTAAAATTAAAAAAAACAACAACAAATTACAGAGATTGACAGGTTATATCGTTTTGGAGAAGTTTATTGAAACATCAACATAAATAAAGTTTTGAATACTTCAATAAGTCAAATGGTCATAGGTAGAATTGAATATGTGAAGACATAAAGACCCGCCTACATAGCATTGTTTTGTTCTTGAACAATAATGTGAATGAACTAAAATTTATATGACTAATTAGTTTTACCTTTTAGAATTTGCAGTTCCTTTAATTCTGTGGCAATGATCTCTGACGTTTTGTTTTGTAGTACTTCGATTTTCTCACTAAACTTTTCCTGTGTTGTTTTAATGGTATACGAATTTTTTGCCTCTTTTTCATCGATTTCATTCAGTTTCCGGTCAACACTTTCCACGGTTTTGTTTTGTAGTGCTTCCACTTTCTCATCGATTTCATTCAGTTTCCGGTCAACACTTTTCACTGTTTGTTCCATTTCAGTTTTCATTCTCTCCATTTGAAATTCCATGCGAACCATTTTCTCTAAAACTTTCTCTTCAAAATCATATTTTGAACAGTGCGGTTTCTCCGAATTTGCAAACATCAAAAGATAATTCAGAAGAAGAATTGTACATACTAAAATTCTCATTGTTATTTTCAATGTGTCACAAGCTTCCTTCAAACGAGAAATAATTGAAATATATGGGCAACGTGGATATAATTTGAGAGAATGATACAAACTTTAGTGTCCTTACTTAAAAGGGAAGTTAAAAAAGTATTTTCATATCTTAAAATAATTAGAACGTCTCGGATTTAAAAATCATGACTAGGTGGAATATTCCATTTAACCAAATTTGTGTGAATTTCTAATATCATACAAAATTTTATCAAAACTCCATAGCATAGACAAAACAAAAATAGCTTAATAACCATTAAAATTTAGGTACCGACTTATTAATAATAATTTTAATAGACAAATAGCAGATTGAGCCCTGCAAAAGATAGGAAAACAAATTAGAAATAAAATGTTTTTGGAATTTTTTTATTTAATTTCCAATTAAATGAACCACCCACAAGAGAAGCAATTGCAATTTTTTTAATCTTAATATACAGACGTAAAAACTGCCTTGGAAATCTGTTATTTATGAAAAATGCATAGGCAACGTGATTTCTTCATGAAAACTGCATAGTCGAAATGAGATTCATGAAAACTGGACGTGCAAATGTTATTACTGCATTCAAGAGGAGTCTGCATCAGCGAAATGAAAGTCTTGTAAAATGCAAAGACAAAATATGAGGACAACTTAGGCGAAAACAGATTTGGCAATGAAATTCATAAATACTAGATGTCATGAAGATTGCAATGGCGAAATGAAATTTACGGATACTACATGGACGAAATTTGATTGACAAAGACTGCATGGGTGAAATGACCTGACAGTGTTTTAGGTCTAAAAATTAAACATGAGTCCCAATGATTCTCAGCGTTTTCTTTTATATCACATGAGGTTCGACAAGGCCAGGAACAACTGTAAAAAAGATACATGTGAATCCGGCCCTTTTCGAAATTTTATCAGAATTGATTACAAACGAGGTTTGTGTCGAGTTGATTCAATCTTTTGTTACCATTCGCAACACATCACCGATAATAAATAATCATAAAAATCATTATCATCAGTTTGTCATGAAAATTAAAAGAAAAAAACTGTTAAAAACAAATATTCTCTAACGTTGAAATAATACTTTTGAAAAATATTTTGAAAGGATCCAGCAGTATCTAAATTAAGGTCTAACTGTTTGCTTATGTAACTCTTATTGTTTAACTAAAATATTTTAGCTATTGTATATTTTTTTCAGCATAAAGAACCTTTTAAAAAGATAATTTCCTTGATTATATCTCGTGTTTGTTATAATAAACAAAACAAACCTCTCATAACTTTGTCAAAACAAGGAAATAAAACCAATCTTGAAAACAAAAGAGAGACGTGGCTTTATTTTTCAATAGTGAATAGCTTTTGAAACGTTTTAAGCAAAGTACGAGTTTGACTTTATTTATGTCTTTATCTCTTTACATTCGATACCTGAGGTTATTTTTATAAAAACAAATATTGCATGTATTTCATTTAAATCACATTCCCTTGCAAAGACGTTTCCCAAAACCCTTGGTAATAGCGACTGTATGGCCTAAGACCTCAACTTGTCCTATACTCAAAATCTGGCAAAGATCACCACTGGAACAAGGCAACTTCTGTTTCATGCGCTACATCGAAAATAAAAAGTTTTTTGTTTATTACAATTAATCGGATAGCTGTATATTTCACTCTTACAGTTATTTAACTTTCACTACAATTTTATGCTGATGAATTTGCATAGAAAGTCGCCTACAACAGCAACCATTGACGAATAGCGTCAAACTTGCATTTTAATATATAAATGATCGGCATCTATCAATTAGTCATGGAATATATAAATTATTCTTGTATATTACATTGAACTACATTGTACAGAATACACTGTTTCTGGACATTATTATGAAATCAAAAATAAAATCTGACAACTGATACAGTAAAAAAGCAATGATAAAAATCATGTGACTTTTTACTTAGAATTGGAGTGGTGTTTAACCTTAATGTCTTAATCAATACCAGTACAATCATCAGGTGATCGGCCATGTTAACTGCAGTATTTTTCATTTGAAAAACTTTTAATTATCGTCTTTTTTAATTCAATTTCCGTCACTTCCCACAAAAAATAAAAAAAGAAGATAAATATATTTTAGTAAAGGTATGAAACTCGCCGCTTATTCTCAAGCACTCATCTTAAAGCTACATGCCTCCAGATGAGTCAAAATATTTCATTAAACTCAAACTTGAGAAAAATGTACGAAAATGTAAGGAAAAGTAAAAAAGTTTCAAGATTCAAGTAGTATTTTAAATATAATGTGCGATTAATGAATGATTTTTCAGTACATGTATTTACGCCTATATTTATTCTGTGTTTCTAACGCGGTTAAGGCTATTAATGCATATTTTGACCACTTTTGGTAATTTACGTGGTTTCATGTTTAAATGTTGAATTCTGCTTAAGCCGGTGCTAGGGGGCGTGGACGGTAACTTGCACTTTCCAGTACCGTCCATGAACAGGCTCAATCAAACCGAGCCTGCAACATTTTCAATTTTGCCGTGTTGGGCTTTCTTTAGGGATTCTGTATTTATCTATTTTATGATCACATCCGTGTTATTTGTGCCGTGTGGCGGCTGTAAAAAGTCTCCCCGTACATTTAATCAATGATGTTATATTTTCGATCCTTGAAGATCGTTCGGCACGACATTATTGTTGTGCTTGTGGTATTTTTGTTTTCAACTTTTCGGCATTTTCAAGTTGGATGGTTCCAATATTCCTACTTGAATAATGTTGAATCACCCTTGGGATATGTTGCCTGCTTTTTAAATTTGTCTTTTGACGTCTTAACTGTGATATTCAGGCTTCATAACCTCTGATCCCCTTTCAAAATTCCATTTTATTTAGTTCCGCCCATTGTTTTCTCGTTTAGGGCACACGCTTTTTATTACTTGGGGACCATACGCCGCTTTTTATGGAATGGCACGGAAGTGTCACATTGAAGGTTCCTTGATAACCGCCGTATGAACACATCTGCGGATGTTTCTAAATTCAAAATTTTACTATTTCATGTTTAAGTATTCTGCTTAAGCCGGTGCTAGGGGGCGTGGACGGTTACTTGCACTTTCCAGTACCGTCCATGAACAGGCTCAATCAAACCGAGCCTGCAACATTTTCAATTTTGCCGTGTTGGGCTTTCTTTAGGGATGCTGTATTTATCTATTGTAAGTGCCATTGATAATATGTAAATTGCTTCCTTTTGGTTAATCCAAAATATTATGTATTCAAAAACATTTTTTAAAATTTTCATGAAAATTAGCAAAAATCTGGAGGCGTGCTGCTTTAAATATGAACTCCGTAACTCAAACATTTTTTAGCCAATTTTCAAAATCTTGGTACCAAATGGTAGGGAGGGAATTGATTACTCTTAGAGCAAATAAAGCTGTCATTACAATCATTATAATCATCTATGAAGGGGTTAATATCAAAATCTTGCAAATGGCTTGATAGGGTCACAATGGCCAAACGGGCAATGTCTCTAACTTTTAATCTCTCTTCCCTTAATAAGTGTTTGTTTGAATCCAGCTAAGGACAATGAATTATTATATGTGACGAAGCTATCCTTTTAACTTAAAGAAATGTCAGTGATTCTACTTACAAAAATGGCTTTTTTGAAACTGCATCAAATGCGAATTATCACTGACCCTTTGAATGTGTTAATACAGCTATTATTCAAAGAACCAACTTCCTTATTATTTCTTTTTATTTTGATTAGTTAACTTTAGACGCCAAAACATCCAGCTTTATATCGTTCTTCCGACAAGAATAAATATCAAATAATACATAAGGCAATATATAATTAAAGACTTATTTTAAGGTCGATATTTTTTACCTTATTAAACTACATGTATACCGTTTTTTTCTATTTCGGTAAAAATACAATATATTGACAGACAATTAAGACAACAATATTAAATCGGATCAATTAAAAACATTGTATGATCATATTTCTTTACAATTTCATTTACCGTTTTGTTTCAACAACTTAAGGACACATTAAGTCTCAGGAACAAATCAATTTGTACTTCTTTATAAAAGGCATGCGTTTGTAAATGTTTAAAAAAATGGTTTAAGAGAATGTTAGACGCTTGTTACCTTAAGAAAGTAGTGATAAATGTGAAATAATTTGTGTTAAAAGTTACAAATGTAAACAAAGAATTGTTTGACTTCCATGCAAAATACTAATTCACTCACTATAACTGTACCTATTGCCAGAAAGCAACAAATGAAAAGGACGGTAGTGGGTGACGCATTAAATAATATAAATATATATCAACATTATAAAGCCATACATAAATAAAAATAAAAGCATTTCTGAGGTATAATGGTCCTTTAAAATTATTACACGTAACTTAAATTGTGTACAAAATCATGATATCAAATATCATATGGGAGGAGATCTTTGTCTTATGATTGGCGTTGTTATGGATCCCTGCTTCAGTGTTAACTCACTGGACAAATAATTAAGAGTACACGAGCTCTTTATCCCGCTACTGCACTGACAAAATGTCTTTAGAAACAGAGGTCCCATGTATTTCTATAAGTGTTCTGCACCGGACATGTAAAAGAACCATAGTCTCTTTTGGAATTGGGCAACAACAGTATCGTGCACTACCCCGCAGAAAAGAATTCAACGAACTCAGCAATATGGTAGATTTAATGATATCTCACAAAGGGATGTAAGCCACATCTCTTTGTATTGCCATATTTACGGCGGTTACCACCCCTTCACTTTACAAAAACAACCTGTGACAAAGATTGTTCGACTTGCATTTTATCGGTAAATAACCATCATAAGTGTACATGTATATAATATTTGTACATGTGTACAACATTTTTCCTTCAAATCTATTATATACTCGGTTCAGAGTTTACAATAAACTTCAACATATAATGTTTCATCATTTACTAAAGTACTATGTAAAAGAGATGTTTATTTGCCTGCAAAATATTGATTTGCACGAAACAAATTGTGGTGGCGTCCGTGGCCAAGTGGTTAAGGTCGTTGACTTCAAACCACTTGCCCCTCATCGCTGTGGGTTCGAATCGCAACATGAACTTTGGCTTCTTTCGTGTGAGGAAGCTATCCAGCTAGCTTACGGAACGTCGATGGTTCTATTCTGGTGCCCGTTCGTGCCTGAAATAATTCACGGAAGGGCACCAGAGGTCTTCTTCCACCAGTAAAACTGGAATGTCGCCGTATGACTTTTACTATGTCGGTGTGACGTAAACCCAATCAAAAAAAAAACAAAGCAAATTGTATCGTCCAATGTTACATATTGACAAAGGAAATGTCTTCAGTTTTTCTATTTTATATCGTATGCCATTAACAAAAGTTTATGAGCTTATTTCTTTTATATTTCATTGACCGTAGATCTTTCAAAGATTTAAAATTATGAAGCAGTGACACCTATCTGAAATTTCTCACAGGTCTCATATATAATAAACTTAGTATTTTTATTCATAATATACTAGTATAACGATCACTTTCATTGCATTCTCCCATTCTAAAGTGCAATTGCATTACATTAATTATATTACAGTAACATTATTTTTTCTAATGTTCATATGTTCATAGCATTGTCCATGGTTTCACTCGTTACATTGTTTTTTTCTTGCATGCCCGGTTTGGCAATAAGAAATCATTAAAAAATTGTTCTGCACCGTAAGTTTAAAAGAAACCACCCCGGGAAAGGGGCAGCAACTGTAGCATGCATTACCCCGGATAAAAAACCGAAAATTATTTATAAATTTTAATGATATCTTAAAAAAATTTGTTAACGAATTTCTTCAGCAGTTATTCCCCCTTACTACAAAAAAGAAAACCGGTAAAAATTTTTCGATTGGATTTGGGAATTTTTGGGTAAATCAATCTTTGTGCAGTAATAACATTAAGTCCCCCCTAAATTTTCACTGCAAAGAAAAATATGATGATAATTATATTTTGCATTTGTAATGGGTTTTTCAAAATCTCGTACTTTTTTGTTTTTTTAACGTGCTGTCAATTTAAAAAAAATTAAAAAATTTTTCCCAAAAAAAAATGTTTGCTTATTATAAATTGTTAAAAAAACTTAAAAACTTTAATACCCCAAAATTCAATATAAATTATATTAAAAAAAATTTTTAAAATAAGACCAAAATAACATGTCAAAAACTTTATTAGAGGTCATAACATGCAAGCATAGCCCTTGTGTTAGTAATGCAGTATAAACATGGTGATATATGCTGCAAAATGAATGAGCCATTAAACACACAAAACATGTTAATTATCTCTTGAATCTGTTTTTTAAACTCTTTGTACAGTTTACTTAAAATATTTTGGAGGCATGCAGCTTTAAATCAGAAACACCATACACTTACAATGCACCCATTCGCCTGTTGCTGATGAACGTTCCATAAAGCATCATAAAATGTTATACAAGCCAAATATGACACTGAGTTTATCAATGAGAATAAAGTTGTCCTGTATGGTACCAATTATCATCATACATGTTGTTAAAATTGATAACATTGTTATGCTGGACTTGGTGTGGATGTAAATGTATTAATTGTGTCATAAGTGTGTAACAATAGGCTTAAAACAGCATACCTCCAGATTCATGCTTATTTTCATGAAAATGTTAAAAATGTTTGTAAAATATTGCAAAGTGAACAAAAAGATTAATTTACACTTTGCAAATCCACGTTAATTACTAAAAAAAGAGGTCAAAATATGCAAACATATCCCTCACTGTGTTAGTAATGCAGTAAAATTGTGGTGATGTACATACTGCAAAATGAGTCATTAAACGCACATAACAAGTACATTATAACTTGAATCTTGAATATTTATTAAAACTCTTTGTACAATGTACTTATAACATTTTGGAGGCATGCAGTTTTAAATCGGATACACCACCCACTTACAATGCACACATTCACATAGTGCAGATGATCATTCCAAAAAGAATTCAAAAATTAAACAAACCATGTATGACACTCTTGTGATCAATGAATATAAAATTGTCTTGTAAAGTACCGCATCACCTTACATGTTGTGTGAATTTATTACATAACCACGCAGACCTTGGCTTAAATACATGTCTTTGAAACCCCCCTATTTTTCAGGTGTGGGCACAGCTACCACTGTTCCTGCTTACAGGCAGTTGGAGCAGTCCATGTGATTGATGGGGAGGATACTTACGTCTGTTACCTGTGATGCCATACGAAGCGAGGCCAGACACAGAGCTCGCGCTTTCATAGATACCTTTCCAATCCCCAGACAGCTCAAATGTTGGATATTAAACCAGAAAAAGCAAAAGAGGTAAGATGTTGATAAAATATTGTTAACCTTATGTTTTGGCTCTGTTTGAATTTTAGAACAATCTGTTTGAAGTTAAATGGTTTTCAATATAAGAATATAGCTCCAGGTCTATGGAACCTGGTAAAACTGCACACATGTGCAGGCTGATCTGGTTCTGAACTGGTTGCAAAGGGTTATAGGTTTCCTTTTAGAACAATCTGTTTGAAGTTAAAGGGTTTTCAATATAAGAATACAGCTCCAGGTCTATTGAACCTGGTAAAACTGCAAGCATGTGCAGGCTGATCTAGTTCGGAACTACTTGCAAAGGCTCATATGTTTCAGTTCCAGCAGGTAAAAGGTTCAAATCTTTCTGGAAAATCTTTAGTTGTATGGTATGTTTCTTCTAAATATAATGTAAATGTATACGATAGTTTTGAGCCTGACTAGGAATGGCCATTGTACTCGCCCAGGCATCAGCGTCACTCTTTTGTAAAGTTTTACAAGCAATTCGGCATCTACAAAACTACTGGAGGGAATGGGTTTAAACTCCACACTCTCATTTGAAAGCATAATTGGAGGTCACTATCTGCGGCCAATAAATCTTAAATGGATTTAACAGAACTATGGCTCTTTTAGAAATAAGAAAAATGTACATTATCCAGGCTCTGGTTTTACTATCAAGCACTGAGAATAGTTGAGCATGCTACAAAAATGTCTTGTTTGAATAATCTTTTTTAGATAAGGAATGTATTGAGATTTTCCAAAATTAGTTTCATTTAATGATACTTTCTTTTTTTAATGCTTCAGACAATGTTGAGCTAGGGTCTTTTAAATAATTTTTTTTAATTATATGATTTTTTTTCAGATAAAAGATTGTTGTGAATTTTTTAAGATAGCATCAATTTCTCATATCAGTTCTCAAAAAGTCGTATACAGTACCCCATCTTGTTTGATCCTCTCTTTTATTTAGCATATACAAAATCTCAGCTGCATTTAGGAGCCACTATTGTAAAATATTTGAAATCAATGATCCGTAAAAGGGTTAATATAAAAATCTTGAAGCTGAGAGGGATCATGGCTTGGATAGGGCCACCATGGCCAAGTCAGGGTAATGCGGAGGGGCACCTGAGGGCTTCTTCCACCAGTAAAACCTGAATTTCAGGTAGTCTAAGCATTAACCATGTTAACAGAATGTTGATATATTCTTCTATATTTTCAGGTATGTTCAGCGTACTGAATGTTTGATATATTATTGTATATTTTGCCATTTACAAATATATGAGATACTATATTGTATGTTTCAGGCATCAGAGGATCCTCAACACATACAGAATGTTGACATTGTAAGGAGAGCAATGAGGACGCCATCTAGGGTATGTGATACTGAATTTGTGTCCCTCAAAATTATGTTATTTTTTGTCTGTATTTACAATGATAATAACCTTTGCAGTATAGGTCTGACTCAATACGTTACAATCTTGTGGGCCGTTATACTTTTCCGAAAGCCATGGCATGCAGGTGACATAGAGAATGCTTTTGCAGACATATGCTTTAATTACATTTACAATGCTTGTCTTACCATAATTATACTTTCTACGATTTTGATTTGATCCATCAGTGATATTTTATTTTATTCTATTTTTAGCTTGGAATACTGACAGAATTGGCTAAATCAGAATCATCTTCTAGAACTAGTCGTACCACCTCGTGCATATTTCAACAGGACCAATTTCAACTTAATCTTGCTGCTCCGAGAATATTCGACTAACAAAGTGCATTGGGTCGTAGTTCATTCAGTGAATATGAAGATATGAAAATCAAATCTGACATTTTTGTTGTGGTCTGCTATATGTGAATAGAAAAATAACGAAATATGCGACAATGTTAATGCTAATTGCAGTAGATATTTGCCTATGTTTGTAATGCCAGTACAGTATTTGTTATTACTGTTCTTAGAGATAAGGAAGTTAACTGTGATGGTATATATGGACTTCTTTGGGCATAGAGTTGTTAAAAGACTTATCTCATTTTAAATGTGTGAAGTTGTTTTTGTTTTATTTCAATTGTCTAATGTTAGGGCATGTGCAATAAGGCAGCTATAACATAGGTAAGACATTTTAAAAGATTGGACGAATCTTACGTCCTATCTTTTAGGCACATTATACTTAAATATATTTTTAATTGATAAAACTGCTTGTTAAGCTTTGTAATGGGTCTATAAGTACAAATAAAGCTAAATGTTTTACTAAATATGACTTTTGTTTATGACCTTAATCTTTGATATAAACACACATACGAAAAACAAACTATTAAAAACTAAATATGACCTTTATTTTTGGAAACAACATACATTGGAAACTAAATATATGAATAAGAATACAAAGTTTTATTCAGCATTAAACATGTTAAAACAATGTTTATACCCTATACAAATCCAAAGTTCAGTGTGAACAAAAACATAGAAAAAAAAAATAGTAAAAAATAATTTTTACATTATAAATCGACAGTTATCAAAAGAGATTATTTAATGAAACCTTATTCTAATTTAAGAACGAAAAAAGAAAGTATCATAAAATGTGAACTTTATCTTTCATAAAAAACATACATTTGAAACAAACTGTTACATAGTAAATTCGACCTTTATCTTTGTTAAGAAACAAACATATAACACAAAATGATGTATACTAAATATGACCTTTATCTTTGTTAAAAAACATGCATATAAAACAAAATGAAATAAACCTAAATATGACTTTTATCTTTGTTAAAAAAACAAACATGTAAAACAAAACATTTATACTAAATATGACCTTTATCTTTGTTAAAAACATGCATATAAAACAAAATATTACATACTAAATATGACTTTTATCTTTGTTAAAAACAATATATAAAACAAAATGTTATATTCTAAATATGACCTTTATCTTTTAAAAAAACAAACATATAAAACAAAAAGGATTTGCTTTTGTGTCCGAATCGATACTTTTCATGGAAATATTCACCTGCAAATAAAATCCGAGTTGCATATACTGTTGTCATTTAAGTTCTGGTATGGAACCGTTGTGTGTTTATATCTATAGTTGGCTACATGAAAACTTGTCCAAATATATCTTCATGTTGAGTACAATGATGTTAATTAACCTGATCCTTTATTTACCATTAGTAAGATTACACATGATGAAACATTGTATTTACATAATTATCACAAGTAAGTAATATCAAATGTCTTTAAACTAGTTCATGAATAAAAAAGGTTCAATAGCTTTACACAGAATTATTTTTCAACAACATGCTTGATAATATTAAATAATTATATTACAACTCGTGTTCAATCATAAGCAGTAAATAATGTATTTATTTATGGAGCAAAACTCCGGAAAATGTGTTCCAAATGGTTGAAGAATGGTAAATTATATTACCAGAGGAACTACCAGACGGCTGAACCCACACACTCTGTCCTGCTTTTAACACACTGACAGTGTCAGCTGTATCACAGTCGACATCATCGTTGTCGCGAATGAATGTCTTAGTGTATGCTACATCATCAACAATTATATCAACACGCAAATATTTGGTTGCCTGCACACATAATGCTATAGTAAAAAGATATGTTCCATTTGTTGTGGCCGTAAATTTCCCTGTCTGACTGCTGTAGGCATCTCCTTCATTGAAGAGTACTACAGGAAACACAATAACTTGACCTACAGGAGCGGCAGTGTAAGCATTTAGTCTTGCCTTAAATACCACAGTTGGTGTCACAATCTGATCTGAAATAGCATCATGGGTAAAGTTTACAAAATGATATATTAATAAAAGAGATATAAAAAGGATATTGAATGAGTGAACACTTCGACGAATTGCTAAATAAAATTTTGATTAAAATAAAAATAACGATTAATGCGTCTAATTTTATTTATTGCTTGTATGTAAACAAAATTTTGTCGAAATTTATAAACGGTTACGAGCATAACAGAGCTGGTTTATATGGTCACAATGAAAACAAAAACTGCAAAATGAAACTATGTCGTATATAATTTTGTTTTAATACTATATATCTCAACTCGATATGAACACCATATCTAGGTATCTTCTCTTTATTCGAACAAGTATCTATACAAGTAAAATGGTTTCCTGCGGGGAATATTTTTAATGATATAAAGATATTTCATTTAACTATTTTCAACATTGTTTAGGGGATAAATAAACGTTTGTATCAGGAATATAGTTGACAATAATCGATCAATATATAAGAAGGTCTTTGGAAACTAGTTAGTGACCGTTGAAGACCGGAGACCGGAGAATGTCGAACTTAAAACAATTATTTCTTTTCAAGAAAATGATAAAATACCATTTTCTGAATAATTCCGAGCAAAATCAGTTATAGTAAAGACACATTTTTACGCCGAAAATATCTCTATTTAGTATGGCAGATTTTCAGTATGAACAATTTATTGTTTGTAAATTTTGAGATAGATATTAAAAAAATGATAATTTTCAAACACATCATTCACGTTTTTCACCTTAAACGGTAAAATAATTATAGAAAATTAGGAATATCACGTAATAGTTTTTTGTTGTTCATTAGGTGTAATTCGGACTAATTCCCTAGAGGTAAATCCGTAACGTACCGGCAAACGGTATTTAGCTAGGTTTTCGAAAAGGTCAGTTAACCAATCATGTACGGTTTACAGATCACATGCTCCTCCATGTACCGAAAACAGGTCACGTGCTCCTCCATGCCTCAAAAGTTAAACGCGTACCAATACACTGCGGTCTTCAGACCGCAGGGAATAATTATATACTTAAATTAGAAAATACTGTTGGGGAATTCGAGACTACATTATGATATATGATGAATAACACGCCTAAGTTCCCTGAAATAAGAAATAAGCGACTGGGCGTAACAGGTCCGAGTTCGATGTAACGAACGTGCCTTGAGGTTGTTGACCACTCGTGTTTTTATTTATAACCTATATTCGCATAGATTACCTAAAGGTTGATAAATTCATGATAACATCAAATCAATAATTTTCCGACGGATTGAGGGCATTCTCTATGCAGCTCTGTCTTGGAAAGTTTGATACTTTACATAAAAGACAATCAATTAAGAACATATAGTGTTTTATCTATATTCGCACGCGCCGTTCCGTGTGGATAATTTTGAATGCAAAATCATACTTTCTTTTAATTGAATGATCTTGTTCAATACTTAAATAACCATCTTCATTTAGATTTATTGATACCGTATCTCGCAAAATATTACATTGTAAAATGGCCATTAAGACCCGTGTTGAAGTGAATATTAAAAACTAAATCTTTTGAATGAGTTGAAAAAAGCTCATATTGTGCGAGCTTCTGACATTTATTGCATTTACGCTTCTTTTTCAGAGTAACGCTTACATTAGCACGCTATGTTTGTACATTACACGAAATTAATAACGTCTCGTCAAATTTCGTTTTCTCATGTATCCGTGCGGCTTTAGCTACTCCGTGAAAAGGGTATTGCACAGCGGTGAATATATTTTGACCTGACTAAAATTTAATGTTAGCGTATGAAACTACAGGCGCGTTATTCAATAGGGGTGTCAATGAAAGTTGTATTTTTTCACTTCAAACGGTCCTTATTTCTGGTATGTGATAAATAAACTATCAAATGTTTGGTATGTGATAAATAGAATATTAAATTCGTGTAAGTTCATTACTGAATTTATTGAACTCGTTGCTATAAATAATATAGATATATTATAATTTTATACATCTCGTTCAATTCATTCAATATTAAACTTACACCCATTCAATACCCTCTATTTATTAGATGTGTAAAGTTGGCGGCCTAGTGGTCCAGCGGCCTGAAGTTGGTGGTCCAGCGGTTTGGCAGCGTGAAGTTGGCGGCCCGGCGGCCTGGCGGCGTGATGTTGGCGGCCAAGGGACCTGGCGGTGTGAAATTTGCGGTCTTGCGGCCTAAATTTTTAATTTGTAGTAATGTTATAAAAACAATAAAAACGACAATTAATGATGTTCCAAGGACAATCCTTGTTATTTTAAGTTATTTAATGAATACATAAAAATAATTAAAAATCCCTTTGAGGAAACTTTTTTTTATTTAAAAGCCGGAAATTTTACAGTTGTAAAAATGTTCTAAATATGATAAAAAGGGTCATTATGAAGATCCTAAGGCTATTCTTGATATTTCAAGGTATATAAAATAAAAAAAATCACTTTGAGAGATCATTTTTGTGAAGTTTGCGGCCTACCGGCCTAATATTTTAATGTTATTGAAATATTATATAAACAATGAAAAGGGATTTAATGAAGTTCTAAAAACAATTATTGTTATTAAAAAGGATATATAAACAGAAAATAATCACTTTGAACAAAAAAATATTTTATCATTTTTTGTGAAACAATTCCATTTACATATATTGACAGCTTAGATGATTTTGGAGAAGACGCTTATTGAAGTTAAAGAAGACATAGATTATCTTTTTGATACTTCAATTAGTTAAATGGTCATAGGTACAGAATTTTATATGTGTAGACATTAACTATGAACTACATAGCATTGGTTCGTCCTTTAACAATAACTTGAATAAAATAAGTTTATATGACAAATTAGTTTTACCTTTGAGAATTTGCAGCTCCTTTAATTTTGTCTCAATAATCTCTGAAGTTTTGTTTTGTAGTGCTTCGATTGTCTCACTAAATTTTTCCTGTGTTGTTTTAATGCTTAACGAATGTTTCACCTGTTTTTCAACCATTTCATTCAGTTTCCAGTCAACACTTTTCACTGTTTGTTCCAATTCAGATTTTATTCTCTCCATTTGAAATTCCATGCGAACCATTTTCTCTAAAACTTTCTCTTCGAAATCATATTTTGAACAGTGCGGCTCCTCCGATTCTGCACATTTTAGTAGGTAACTCAAAAAGAAAATTTTACAAAATGATATTCTCATTTTTATTTTATAAGTGACACAAACGTTTCTTCCAATGCGAAGAAGTTTAAATAAAAAGGAAGAGGTCCTAGTATGTGGGGAGGGACGCACAGGGAACATCAGTCTTATGTACCACAAATTGAACATCATGAGGGAAGTTTAAAAAATAGACTCATTTGATTTCTTTTTAGTGCTTTTGATATCAAATAAGTTGTTCTAAAATGAGGAAACAAAGTTTTAAAGGAGCATAATTATGTGGAAAAGCATATAGAATAGTTTAGAAATTTATAGAATTTCACAATCTATAAACTTCTTTACATATTGTTTTAAAAGCACATTATGCCTCAGAAATCAATATTATCTTAATTCTGTTTATATGTCAAATTTTTTAGTTTAATTATGTTTTAATAAAGGAATAAGAGCATGTTAGATATTAAACAGCTGAAAATTAGTTTTGAACGTAAATTTATGTATCGTAAAGGTAGGAACATATAAAGTAGAATTTTGACTTCAATACAAGATACTCATACACTTTAATTATACCAATAACTAGTAGAGCAAAATGTTAAAAAGATAGATCTTGTATATAGCAAATTAGTATGATTTCGGAAACTGAAACAAGATACAAAGAAAAAAACAAATTTTGAGAAATAAAATGATACCGTTTCTGAGGCATAATGGGCTTCAAGCAAAAATATGTCTTACATTTCGATTCAAGCCACTTATATAGACGATTCCTATGAAAAGTTACATCATCAGGCTTATCCTACAAACTGCACTTGCTTTCAGGCCACCTTCTTGAGTTTCTTTTAATCGGCAAAAATTTGGATAAAGGCATGCAGTTTTAAATATACAGTACATTGGTTTTCAGTTTAAAACATTTATAATTAACTGAAAATATCTTGGATTTTCGTAATAGTTGCTGCATAAATGCAAATAATTTGTAAATGAATATTGTCACTTATTTTGAATAAAGCAGAGAATAATTAAAACGACATTCAAGCAAATCTCCGAGAGTTTCATCATGCAAAACTTCGAGAGCAAAGTTATATTCATTAGGGCTTCAGAGACGAAACAGAATTCATAAAGACATCATGTCATGGGCTAAATAAAATAGACGAAGATTGCATGAAATAAACCATATTCATAGAGCATGTAGAGAGTGGATGGAAGGAATGGTTAGCTTTACTGGTGGAGGAAGACCTCAGATGTCCTTCCGTTAATTATTTCAGGCAAAAACGGACACCTAATTAAGTAGTATATTGAGTTAACTTACGATGTTTCGTTACTTAGCTGGATAGATTCCTGACATAAAATAATAAAAATCCTGTTGGGACCCAAACCCACAACGGTTAGGGGCAAGTGATTTGAAGTAAATGAGCTAAACCACTCGGTCACGGATGTCCGCTAAATGACAGTTGTTCAGTCATTACATGTTTAGATTTCTCAAAAAATTAGCATATGTCTCACTTTAAAAAAAACGTGTTTGTTGTTTGTTTTTATATCTCATGAGCGTTGATATGGCCAGGCACAGTTGTAGAGAACTTATGTTTTAACCTTACACCTTTCGAGATTATCTCATAAACAGGGAGCATCGAAGTTTGTCGAGTTGAAATCATCTACATATTGGTAACTTTCGGAACACATTCTTGATTGCAAATAATCATATTTGTCGCTTTCCAAACGGGAAGGCCAGAAAAAGGGTTAGTATCTAAGGATACTAACTTTTTTAACTACCCTCCAAATATTGACAATCTGCTCTCAATTACAGATAAAATGTTAGAATAACAGGATATGTAACACATGCTAAATATTTAATGAATATATCACGGATGTTTACGGCCTTTTAGACTTTGTTTATCTCTATTGTGAACCAAACATCCTGAAACTGAGATTTTATTGCTGTTTCTCACGGTTCATTTTCAATATATCTGGTTCTCCTAACAATTACGAGATAAAAATTAAAGCAAGTACAGTTAACCCCTAGGCAATAATAAAAAATAATTTAAAAAGGGAAGAAAAAGAAAAAAAACGCTGGTCAATCATTTCTTTTAATATTTTAATAAAAATTGGAACATTGAGATAGGATATGATGGTAAATTTGATCTTTTTTTTTAAATTTCTGGTGAAAATTGTTAAATGATTAAATAAGATGTCCCAGTTGTGTTTAAATGTTAATAAGGTTTTAAATGACAGTTTATAGGGTCTGACCACCCTGTGGCAGTGACCTTTGCATAAAAACTTTAACATTAAGGACTTCCAGGAAAATAACACGTTTATTTAAGGTTTATTATGCATACAGATAAAGAGAATAAAATATTTATAGGCATTTTCATTAAAAAATGCTTTTGATATTTCATACAAATTTCTTACTTGTGCTACAATTGCTGCTTTTATTTTACTACTACTGCTTCGACTACTTCTTTCACTACTGATGCTACTGCTATTTCTACTTCTCTTTCTATTAATGCAGCTACTTCTCCTATTATTACTGCTGCTGCTGCTACTTCTACTATTATTATTACTGCTGCGACTTCTACTATTAACACTTATTATTTCTACTAATATTTCTATTACTACCAGTTAACACTACTACAATTTCTACTATCATTCCTTATGCCACTTGTTATTTTATTTTTGATTCTACGTTTAGTATTTTTACTTCCTCTACTATTACTACTAGATCCACTGCTTCCTTTTTCTATTACTACTACTGCTTCTCATTCTACCTCTAATACTTCATTTGCTCCTTTTTTACCTGTGATATGACTATTTAAATTACTACTGCTGCTGCTATTTCTATCAGCCATGTAGATAACAGAGTCAGGCAGGTTGTATGTACTCCAATGAAATATCAATCCTGTCTATCAAAAAGAAATAAATATTCATGTTATAGCAATTTACACTAAATAGTTATCTATTTGATCCTTTTATATTATATACCCTCTTAAATTTAAACCTTTTATATCTATTGCTTGTAAAATATTGGTAACTTTCTATTCCTTTCACTTAACGTGGTAAAACATACCCATTGAACCCGTCTTTAGTCATATGCATAGTTATGTAAAAAAGGTTTCAAAAAAGGTGTGTATCATTTATCTAAATGGTGATTGTAAATGTTTTAACCTGCAACCATGATAGCAAAATGTATGATATTTCCGAAAATGTATCATTTTACTGATTTTGATATCTTGTGAATAATTTTTACATGCTACAAGTTTTAAGTTTAGCAAGCACGTTTGCTATATGAACTGGTTTGGAAGTTGCTTATCTTTGTTATCAAAAAGTAATAAATATTCATGTTATTGCAATTTACACTAAATAGTTATCTATTTGATCCTTTTATATTATATACCATCTTAAATTTAAAACTTTTATATCTATTGCTTGTAAAATATTGGTAACTTTCTATTCCTTTCACTTAACGTGGCAAAACATACCCATTGAACCCGTCTTTAGTCATATGCATAGTTCTGTAAAAAAGGTTTGAAAAAAGGTGTGTATCATTTATCTAAATGGTGATTGTAAATGTTTTAACCTGAGGTCATAGCAAAATGTATAATCTTTCCAAAAATGTATAATTTTACTGATTTTGATATCTTGTTTATAATTTTTACTTGCTACAAGTTTTAAGTTTAGCAAACACGTTTGCTATCTTAACTGGTAAGGAATTTGCTTATCTCTGTTATCTATTTGTCTGCGAGAACAAATTATGTCTGTATATTTAATCTTTACAAGATAAAACTGAAATGAAAACAAGGATGGAATATTAGGATAAGAACTTCAAGATTAATCGTTGATATGCACGAGCGTGGGAATCCATTTAAAAGTGAAAGTTTTATTACATAATTTTTTATTGTGACATTCGATGCGTTTAACATCTAAAAAGACTATTAATGATATGAAATAGCTGACACTAAACGTTAATCGGACAGATGTGACGAACTTTATTGAGCAAGTATGTTTTAGGCAAAATATGATGCCTTAATTTCCGTTTGAACTATATGCTTACGGAATTAAACCTAGCTTATCAAAATAAATTTATCTGTACATTAAACAAACAAAAACAAGAAATTATTTGCCGATGGTGAATTCCATTTCAGTCTTATCATAATGCCAAACACTAAAAATCAAAAGAAAAGCTTTTTTGGAACTGAATCAAATGCCAATTATCACTGACCTTTGTAACTTATGAGCTCTAATACATAGTATAAAATAAACTTCCTTACTGTTTCTTTTATTTTGGTTAGCTTACTTAAGACGCCAAAAAATCCAGCTTCCTATCGTTCTTCCGACAAGAATTACTATTTATTGATACATGAGGCAATATATGATTAAAGACTTATTTTGAGGTCTATATTTGTTTACCTTATAAAACTACATGTATACCGTTTTTTTCTATTCCGGTAAAAATACAATATATTGACAGACAGATAAGACAACAATATTAAATCGGATCCATTAAAACATTGTATGATCATATTTCTTTAAGATTTTATTTACCGTTTTGTTTCAACGACTTAAAAACACATTATGTCTCAAAAACAAATCAATTTGAACTTTTTTATTAAAGGCATGAATTTGTAAATGTTTAAAGAATGGTTTAAGAGAATGTTAGATGCTTGTTATCTTAAGAAAGTAGTGATAAATGTGAAATAATTTGTGTTAAAAGTTACAAATGTAAACAAAGAATTGTTTGACTTCCATGCAAAATACTAATTCACTCACTATAACTGTACCTATTGCCAGAAAGCAACACATGAAAAGGACGGTCGTGGGTGACGCATTGAATAATATAAATATATATCAAAATTACAAAACCTTAAAGAAATAAAAATAAAAGCATTTCTGAGGTATAATGGACCTTTAAAATTATAAAAGCGTGACACCTGACTTAAATTGTGTACAAAATCATTATATCATTTATCATATGGGAGATCTTTGTCTTATGATTGGCGTTGTAACAGATCGCTGCTACAGTGTTAACTCACTGGACAAATTATCAAGAGTACACGTGTTCGATATCCCGCTACTCCGCTGACAAAATGTCTTTAGAAACAGAGGTCCCATGTATTTCAATTAGTGTTCTGCACAGGGCTTGTAAAAGAACCCTACTCTCTTTTGGAACTGGGCAACAACTGTATCGTGCACTACCCCGGAGAAAAAATCAACCAACTCAGCAATATGGTAGCATTTAATGAAATCTTACAAAGGGATGTTAGTCAAATCTCTTTGTATTGCCACCTTACGGCGGTTACCTCCCCTTCACTTATCAAAAACGACAACCGGTGACAAATATTATTCGACTTGCATTTTATCGGTAAATGCCAACCATTATTGTACATGTATATAACATTTGTACATGTTTACAACATTTTTCCTTCAAATCTATTATATACTCGGTTCAAAGTTTACGATAACGTTCAACATATAATTTTGCATCATTTGATAAAGCTTGTTAACTTGCCAACAACATAATAATTTGCACAAAACAAATTGTAGTGGCGTCCGTGGCCGAGTGGTTAAGGTCGTTGATTTCAAACCACTTGCCCCTCACAGCTGTGGGTTCGAATCCCGACAGAAACTTTGGATTCATTCATGTGAGGAAGCTATTCAGCTAGCTTACGGAATGTCGGTCGTTCTACTCAGGTGCCCGTCCGTGCCTGAAATAATGCACGGAAGGACACCCGAGGTCTAACTCCACCAGTAAAGCTTGAACGTCGCCGTATTACCTATACTGTGTCGGTGTGACGTAAAGCCCAATAAAAAACACAAATTGTATCGTCCACAATTACATGATTGACAAAGGATAAGTCTACAGTTTTATCTATTTTATATCGTATACCATTAGCTTATTTCTTTAATATTTCATTGACCGTAGATCTTTCAAAGATTTAAAATTATGAAGCAGTGACACCTATCTGAAATTTCCCTCAAGTCTCATATATAATAAACTCAGTTTTTTTATTCTTTATATAATATAATGATCACTTTCATGGTATTCTCCCATTGCAATAATTGTATTACAGTTAAATATTTTTTCTTATGTTCATAGCATTGCCCATGGTTTCACTTTACTAAATATTTCGTTACATTGTTGATTTCTCGCATGCCCGGTTTGACCATGAGAAATCAATAAAAATTGTTCTGCACGGTAAATTTACAAGAACCCCACCCCCGGGAAAAGGGCAGCAACTGTAGCATGCATTACCCGGATAAAAAAACGTAAATTATTTATGAATATTGAATGATATCTTACAAAGATTTGTTAATCAAATTGTCTTACAGCAGTTACTTCCCCTTTACTACACAGAAATGATAACCGGTGACAAAAATTCTTCGATTTGGACTTGTAATTTTCGGTAAATACAAATCATTCTTGTGCATATATATAACATTGAAGCCCC